>NC_140581.1:958707372-958863513 GCF_964204655.1 Triturus cristatus
ATGTCCCAGGGGACATTGGTTCGCACAAATATATTATGCAATATGGCCAAACCAGGATTATTTTCACACTATTGGGGGCAAGTAGAGTAGTCTCCCCCTTGAGATGTCGAGACAGCAGAACCTGGCCTTGAGCAGGCCAAACCTTTGCTCCACAATGTTGCATGTCTTGTTGAGAGCATAGTTGTAGGCCTTCTTTAACTCGATCTGGACTTATCCATACAGGGTCACTACCCATGGCTGAAGCCCATATCCTTGGTCAGCTGGAAGTGAAAAGAAAGAACAACTGTAAATGCTTTTGCTCACTGTTACAGATCCATTCCAGTCCATGTTTATTATGTGTTGTGGCATTGTCATGCATATTTCACACTGATTTTCACAATATGGGTAGCTCATACAGGTGATCATAGCTTTACACATGTCTCTTCCATTAATTCATGTAATAGCAAATGCTGGGTGTGGGCTCATACATCATACACTTCTATATCCAGTCATGTTGATCCTGTAGCTTTCTTGTATGGCTATTTGAAGATGATCCTGCCCACCCTATGTTATGTGCTCACACTACATATGTGAAGTGACAGACTGGGGATCAGATATTTATCTGGTTGATCCTTCCTAGATAGGTAGTGACATAGCAGACATGCCTTACACAGACACATGCACATGTCCATGGTATGTCACAGATGTCGGTGGTGGGCTACATGACATTGGCACAAGCCTTTAAAGGAAAATTAATAGCCAGTGCAGTTGATGTGGTTCCATCCCTCCACATAGGATGAACGGACACATTTCACCTGAGTGAAGTAGTGTTGCTACTGCCAATGGCTGATTATTAGGGCAGGTCAAAGTGGCACAACATTGAGTACCCATTGAATGGCATTGTTCCCACCTTGCACACATGAAACATGGACCCTGATCATTTTAAAGTGGCACTCTGCAGTGCAGCAAGGCACCTTTCTGCACTAGACGATGTCACTGAGAAAGGGCAGTAGTGCAAGGTAATTAGGCCATACAGTACATTCCAGTTCATTCAGACTATACTTGCATACTAGTTACCTAGCAGATACACATTCACACTTACACGCTGGGTGGTTGAGGGCCTGCATTGCATGGAGGATTGTGTTTGTGAGGCAACACCCCCACGATGCCCATGGAATATCTCCCTTGCACACAGTGGGGCTACACAGCATTTTTTCCAACGATGCATTGCTCTGCACCTTTACACCAGACAACGGCAGCCAAAGTGGACGGAAGAAGAATTGAAGAGAAAGATGGCTGGGTGATTCCTGACACTCTGGTGGCTGCTATCTGAAAAAATTCCAATGTCAGCATGTGTAGTACTGCCATGAGCTTCTCCTGTGGAGGGATGTTGGTAGATCTGGCAGCTGTTGGCTGAGGCCTTGGCGCAATCAGGTGTAGCAGCTGTACAATGGACACCCTCCTCTGCCAGTAATGACTTCATCCTCTCTGAGTCCAATTAGGGTAGTCTGCAGGTGAAAAACACACTCCCTTCTCTTGCGTTGTCTTTGTAGTGGTGAGGGAGAGGCGGGGTGGTGATGTTGGTCGCCTCCTTGTGACTCCCAGCTGCAAAATGAGCCTCTCCATGGTGTAGTTGTGGTTGCCACACTGTTCTGTCTGGCTTCTCTTTCTGAACCAATGTCAATGCATAATTTCCTATGCATGGGTTTCACAGGTGCAGGAATTTTTACACTAGCGGACATCTGTGCGACTCATGCCAGCAATATGTCACTTTGGTCAAATCTCGTAAATATCCATGCGTCTGTTTAGCTGTGGAAATTGGAATGGAATGTCTACATTGTATATTTTAATTCTTAAGTAATGCAGGCGGTTCCAACGCAGGTTCGTTTTGATGCAGGTCTCCTAAAAATGTCTCATCCTACAAGATACGTCACTATGTAAATAGGGAGTACTGACAATGCCGCCAACGCGCCAAACATTTTGACTCAATATTAATAAGCCGCTGAGGGCACTGGAACAGTTTTAGTAATGTTTGCGCTAACTAAAATTCACAGAAAGGCAAGAAAGCACCACAAATTCTTTAATTAGCATTCATCTGACTAGCTTTTTACATACATAATCTTCTTATATAGTAATGCCTGTCACTTCCACAACCTATTCATCATCATGTGGAACTACAGATTACCATTTTATCATAAAGTGTTCTTTAGCAACAATTGGCACTTGAGAAAACAATTTCTTCTTGAAAAAAAGCCCAAATTCCTCATAAACCCCTGGACCACATTTAGCAAAGGAAACAAACAAAAGTGCCACCAAGTACCAAATCTAATCTTTATTTATATCCAACAAGTAAAGTATCACTGTTGAGCAGTCCAAAATAACAAAATAACATTATCCAGAGTATCAGTAATACATCTACAAGTACAACAACTATCAGCGTAAATAAAATTAAACCTTGTCATTTACATTGGAGAGAATTATAGAATAATGTATTAGACCCAACTTAATTTGAGCTAATTGTGCACAAATGTATGACCACAAAAATTCACATATTATTACTGATAGGTCGCATGACAATTAATCCCTAATCTTATTCATGAAGGGTGTCATCATTCTGAACATTACCCCAAAAAAATTGCATTGGAGTAGCGCAAGAGTGCTATTTAATTCAAATTAATAGACCTGTGCAAATCAGCGTGGCCAGCGGGTCAAACTGCTGTCTAACAACTACTTTAAAAAAGATAATGCTCTTTCAAAAGCAGGGTAAAGTTTAAACCACAGAAAACCTAAATAAAGAAGCAGTCAGTCATATTTACTTTATTTGGTTACTTAAAACCATAAAAGATAGAACATTTAGAACAGCATTCAAAATAAATTCTTACGATCTTTGCACCAATCTAAAAACAAAATATCAGCTAAATGTCATTTAACAATCTACCTCTCAAACACATACTGACAAATAACAATAAATCCTTCAGAAAAATCAATAAAAAGAGTAAAGTGACCACCTATAGTAACATACAAATCACTATGCACAGTGTAATCATGGCCCTCAATGTGGTCTAAGTCTCACTACCCCCACTACAAAAACAGCCACATTCAAACACACAATGTCATTTGCAAGCAATTGCAAAAAAGTTAAAGTGGGTCTAACTTGTGTAAATTGGTGTACTGCCAACACAGATAAAATGTTTTGTTTCCAAAGTAAAATATAATGATCATAAAAACATTAAAAAAATGCATAGTGTCTTGATCTGAAAAAGAGTCACAACTACAAGAGCCAAGCATATCAACTTTATTCCATCTCAAAGGTTTTGCTAGAAGCCAATATAGTAAATTAAGTCTGAATCTTGTTAATAAATAGGCCTCAGTGGTCAAACAAGACTTCAGGGGGATATATACATGGACTGTAGGTTTACTCTATACCCTCCTTTCTCTGTGTGAGTAACGGATGCCAATCGTCTCTTCACCCATAACAAGTCTCCACGGACAATCCATTGAAGCGAACTATAGGGATCGGGGCTTCCTCAATCATAGCTGAGCCATGGAATACCACTGGCCCACTCTAATTTCATACAGACAAATAAAATCTACTGGTTCAGACCCAGCTCACTATTCAGCCATATTGAAATCCATCTAAGCAGGGGTCATAGTGCTAACACATCAGAGATGCATCCTGACCCTAGTTCCTCATGGAGGACATAAGAGGACGTGGATTGGGGTGAAGAGATTAAGCACCTCATACATTTATTTTCCACTGTTTATAGAACTGTAGCCTCTTTACACCTTCAAATGTCACTGCCATAACTTGCTGTGGAAATGCATTTCGATTGCTAAATATTTAACAAGGCCTTGACAGGCTGTGCTCCCAATCCGGAAGCAAATCCAAACCCAGAGCCAACCGCTCTAGCCGTGGTGTTTCATTTAGCTCTAACTATGGGGTTCATTAACCTTTTTCATCAAATAAAACACCCAGATATGAAAATGCCTTAACTTTAGTAATAATAAAACCCTGTAAAGTGAATTTCCAAAGGGTCCTTCCTCCAAAGCTCAGCGTCCTAATATGGGATTCACTGTAATTAGTGCTCGGATCCAAACTATTCATAAAGCTAGCAAATGACTTTAAAAGTTGCTGCAGACCTATCGCAGTTCTTGCTTGCAACATTGCATTGTTGGTGTATAAAAGGGCTGGAATAGAATATTGGCCTACCTGTGGTATGTCCATTCAAGATTTTCATATTGTTGGGCCTGGTTATTAATAAATAATGTAAACAACAGAGGGGCCAAAATACAGCCCTGTCTTAAACCCAGTTGGACACTAAATGGGGGGGATAGACTTCCGATCTGATCAAATCTAACTACAGTGGACAGGTCCCAATATAGCTCATGAAGGAAGCTCACTATGTCTCTGTCACAACCCATGTTGATGAGAGTGGACCACAATTTGCTCCTATTGTCTCTGTCAAAAGCTGACACGATGTCCATATAGGAAATATGTAGCGAGACCCCCCTTTGTGATGGTGTATTTCCCTATGAGCATCTCTAGGTTCAGGCATTGATCTATAGTGCCCTTTTTAGACCCAAAACCATACTGCATATCAGACAATGCCTTCTTTTCTTCTAACCACAAAGTTAACCTATTAAGGCTAACGAGCCCTATGACCTTAACTATGTAATCAATGAGTGATATAGGCCCATAACAGCGTGAATAATCTCTCTGCCCTTTTTTAAACACTGGTGTAATTACTGATTTGGACCATAAAAGAGGACCGCCCGCCTTACATATGTTGCATTTAAAACATTAAGCCATTTATCTGGATCCATTTTACACAGGGCATCAGGAAATCCACCTAGGCCATGGGCTTTATTATTGGGCATATATGTGATCGCCTCATGTACCTTCTCCTCAAGGAAATCCAAATTAAACTTTCCACTAGGGCACTCTATTTTAAGACTATCTATTTGACAATGCCAAGGCCGTATATCCCTTTGAAGTGTTGCACCCAACTGTTGAGGGCAATGTGGCACACTATTCTGCAACTACCCTCTCCTATCAAGAATGGGCGATTGACTAGTTCCTATAATCTGGCACTATTTTTTAAAGTATTAGTCTGAAGGAGTTTGTCTCAGGCATCACTTCTGATTTCATTTTAAAGGTTGGCAATAGCCACTTTGTAATTCTTTCGACAAAGACTATTCTCTGTTTGATTTCTCTCAGTTTTCTTTAAGACTACCATCAAGCTAAGATGGGACCTGTACATTTGTGATTGAACCATCTATTGGTAGATTTCCGAGCTTTACCATTCCACCACAGATTTGGCTCTTGGATACTTGCCTTTCAAACCCTGTTAAAGGCTGTTAACTGCATTTCAGATTAAGTGGAAGCCTCCAAACAGATGTTATTATCTTGAATAACAGGCTAAATTAGGAATATCTAAAAATTAATCTTGGACCACCTTTAGTGCATTTAAGCCTATAGCCCTGATCCATTGGCTTGATATCAAAAGAATTAGGCTCTTCTTTAGTTTTATCTTTCTCCTCTAGTCTCAACTCTATGCTAATAAAAATCTGATTATGGTCACTAAACACGCTCCAGGTAACCCCCAATTTCTTTAGAAAATATGCTAAATGAGCAGAGATGAAGATGAACTTGAAGATAGAAATAAAACATCATCCACTAAATGCGGGGATAACCTCTCGGGGTTCAGATTCTTTAATGTTCACGTATGGAAATACCAAATTATAATCAACCAAAATAAAACTAAGCAGGTCTCCTTGTTTCGTATGTTCAAAATTCCCATAGATAGCAAGAAGAACCTCAACAGAGAAATGGCAAAAAGAAGGACAAGGGTGAATATTAAAGTCTCCTAATAAATTCACGATGTAAGGGGAATATTGTTTGTCTTCAAAGACATCTAAAAACTCCTTTAGAGCTACTAGGTGAGTAAATCTGTTGCAGAAGAGGAATATTTATAAAGGTTTAGAACTAACTATTAAAGGGCTTTTTTAAGCTCCAGCCTGACCGTCAGCAGATACTGAGAGCCAGTGTCAACTTGGGTCGACTCACAAGAGACCTTTAACAACACCAGGGTGAGTAAGCCTTCCCTTGCTCTACCTGCAGGAGAAGGAAGTGCAGGACAAAAGAAAGAAATATACCCATCCAGGTGAAAGGAATAGGCTGTTTCCCAGGTTTTTGGAGTTCAACCATGCGCTACCCTTTGATGAAGTTACACCATCTATCATCAACTTTCTTGTTATTTAACCCTGTGATGTTCCAGCTTGGGAAATTCATTATAGTATTAAACTTAGGAGTTACATTAAGGGACTGGCTAGGCCATAAATCTGCTATCACTTCCTATAATGGAGAGACATTTATTTCCAAATTAATCAGTTTGTCATTACAATCTACCTTGTACTGGGTATTTGTTTGTCTTCCTGTCGAATTCTGTTGGTCTTTAATGTTTGGGCTAGGATACAATAGAGTGCGATTCAGTCGATAAAAGTAACGTAAAGCGACAACTTTAATCCTAGATTGGGTGGAGTTTGAATGTGTAACTTTCTATATTGGATGTCCTGCCATATCAGGTTTGTCAAAATTGACAATAGCACAATTACTCTCCCAGATTTTATATCTATTGCCCACCCACTCATTTCTTCTAACCATTTTGATGTGTGCGGTCAATAGAGTCCCATCCCCCAACTGTCTTTTGCATCAATGCACCGCTTCTTTTCTTAGTTGGTGTGTTGATTCATTAAATCTGCCCTTAAAACTAGGACATGAGTGAGGGCCACCTTCAAGGGGGCAGTTTCTGAGGGGATATGTAACCTATGTTTTAGATGCTAAATTCTAACTACTCCATCCATGGCTTCATCCTGCCGGGTGATGGGGTCCTGGGGGAGAGAGACTTATTCCCGCCTCTGTTCTAGAACCCTTTTCCTTTCCACTCTCAGTTTGGATGTTGTAAATTGTGTCTGCCTTACTAATTCTAATGACTAATTCTATTTGAGATAGTATCCTGCAGATAGATCTGGCCTTGTTTTGTGAAATTGCCACCAGATCGATTACCTGGCTGTAAAGAGGGACAAGAGTTATCAGCCCTTGGTTTGACTGTCCCTGACACTACAGGGCTCAAGCTCAATATCTGAGATCCCAAAGGGGATATCTTGTTATATAAACCATCTGTCATGTTTCTAACCAACAATTCAATTTTCCATAAAAATCTTTCAACAGGGATTTATAATGCGCCTTTAAACTAAAGAATCATATTTTACGATCTGATAATTTAAATGTGAATATTTATGAATGAGATCCAATTTGTCGACCATCCCTGCCTTTTTTTAATCTACAGTGCCAGATTACACTCTAAAGGATATTACCATAAAGATAAAATTGCCTCCTGTTAGTCATTTAAAAATGTTTAAATAGATGAAAAGCAGACTTTACAGAGGGAAGCACCACCTTTCTGTCTAAATATTATCAAGATTCAATTAGAGAAATTAGAGAAGCATACTGAAGATTTTGAAACACTTTCAACAAAGTACTGTAAGAAAATGGGTTTCTTGTTAGGGTCGGTGTAAGTCCTTTCCAAGTATTCAGTCCATTATTATGCCAGGTCAAACATACATGTTCTATAAATAAACTTGGGCCCAACACTTGCTAGTTATTTGTTACAAATGAGGTCTCTAGTTGCCAGTGGTCTGCACCCTGTCCAAGTAGGGACCCTCCCTTTAGTCAGGGTAAGGGGATCACACATCTTGGATAACCTCTGCTCACCCCCTTGGTAGCTTGACACAGAGTAGTCAGGTTTATCCCAGAGGTAATATGTAAAATATTTGTAAACACACACACAAACACTCACTAACACAGTGAAACACAACAAAAGGAGTCCATACCAGTTCAAACAATAGCCAATATTTATCTGAATAAAACACAACCAAAATGACAAAAATCCAACATATACAAGTCAATATATCAAATTTCAAAGATTAAATAAAGTTCAGTTCTTAAACATCAATGGTTGCGCTTGATCAGGGCAAAGTATCTCAGATGCAACAACCATCCAAGACGATGCAAAGGACAGGGGAGGTGAGATGCTAAAAAAGCAGGCGGTGCGTCAGTTCCTTACTGCTACAGGGGAGGTTAGGTGCTGGTTCCTTACTGCTAGGCAGGGAAAGTGATGCATCAGTTCCTTACTGTCACAGGGTAGGTGATCTGCTGTTTCCAGATACGCAGCCTCAGTTCCTAACTGTGGTGTGCTGTTGATGCCCGGGGACAATGCGTTTATTATGGGTTGAAAGTCAAGCTGTGCTGCGTCTATTCCACAGGATTGAAGCAGGCAGCATGTCGGAGTGGGGCAATAAGTCGATGACTTCGGTGATGCGGTGCTCGAGACTTACGCTGCGGTAGTTCTTCGGAGGCACTGTGATGAGAAGCTGAGGCCTGCATTGTAAACTGTGGTCGTTAGGTTCAGCGGGAACCACGCTCTGGTACAGGCAGAGGCAATGCTTTGAGTTTTCCAGTGGTGTGCCAATTCTGAATGATGCTTGGAGTCGATGCATGAATTTTCTCCATGAAATCACCAGAATTTACTTCCAAGGACCCAGGAACTGCATTTGGCACCATTTAGCAAGTCAGGACTCTCAGCAAAAGAGCCCAGGCACAGGCAGGCAAAGTCTTTGATGACCCTGAGACTTCTTAACAGGAGCTAAGCTTAACTGAAGCCCTTGGAGAACCTTGGAAGCAGGATACAGAAAGGTAAGTCCAGTCCTTTTAATCCTAGGACAGAAGCAAGAAGCAGCAGGCCAACGTAGCAAAGCAACAGCAACGTGAGAGTCCCGCCTAACAGCTTATGCAGCTCTTCTTCATGGCAGAATGTTGTCAGTCTAGAAGTGGTCTGAGTATATAGTGTCAGAAGTCCAGTACTGATACCTATTTCAGCCTTTGAAGTAGGCAAGCTTCAAAGGACAGTCTTTGTAGTGCACATGACCCTGCCTTCCCCTGCCCTGGCTCCAGACACACTACAGAGACAGAGGGGTTGAGACGGGTTTGTTTGAGGTCAGGCACAGCCCTATTCACCACTCTAGCTCAGGAAGGCCCATAAACCTGGTGATGGGCCATCAGGATATGCAGTTCGGGCTAGGCTGTTCCCATGGGGGCAGGGTCAAGACTGATTTGCATATGGCTGGGTTTAAACTGAATGGCATGCTGTGAAAAAACAAAACAATGAATTTAGGCCCAGATCGCTGTACTGGAGGTGAATGTTTGACATTGTTTCAGCATTCCTTCCATCATACGCTTGTTACGCATTTGTTGCCCTAAGTGGTAAGGGTATGCCCAGTAGTGGGTCCCGTGTTCACCATGCCACTAGAGTCAAGCTAGCCAGGTTGATGAAGGGTGATACCCTGAAATCGGTCCCGGGATGCTTGTTTCCGGTCAAGGGAGGACCTGGCTCTGCAATTCGAGCTGAACTGTTCCCATGGGGAGCAGGGTCAGGATGGATTTGCATATGACTGGGTCTAATTTGGAATGGTATAGCGTGCAAAAAATTATGGATTTAGTCCCAGATCTCTGTCCAGGGGGGTGAATGTCTGACATTGTTTCAGCATTCCGTCCATCAATTGTTCTTTTGCGTCAAGATATGCAGGGCACACCTCAGAACCCTTTGTGTGACTGTCTAGAGTGAATGCACAAACAGCCCAACTGCCATCCTGACCCAGCCGTGTTTACAGAGACAGGCAGAGCCACAGAGCGATAAAAATAAGAAAATGCCAACTTTATAAAAGTATCATTTTCAGACCTACAATTTAAAAACCAACTTCACTAAAAGATGTATTTTTAAATTCAAATTTTCTAGCATCTCCAAATTGGAAGATACACTTGTAAAATGTTACGTGGCAGCTCCAATGCTAATCCATGGGAGAGATGGGCCTTGTTATATGGATAAACGAAATTAGCAGTATTTCACTACCAGGACATGCAAAACACAGCAGTACATACCCTATCTTTTTAAGTACACTGCACCCTGCCCACGGGCCTATCTTAGGGGTGCCTTACATGTAGGCAAGGGGTATGTTTGGGTGGAAATGGCAGTTCAAAACTGTGCATGCAGGCACTGCAGTGGCAGGTCTGAGATATGTTTGCAGGGATACTCTTGTGGGTTGCACAATAAGTGCCAGTAGCATTTGATTTACAGGCTCTGGGAACACATGGTGCACTATACTAGGGACTTACTAGTAAATCAGATATGCCAATAATGGAGAAACCCATCAACATGACATGTTAGGGAGAGAGCATATGCACTTTACCCCTGATTAGCAGTGATAAAGTGCCTAGAGTAATAAAGCTGTCAATAAGAGTGTCTGAAAAATAGGAGCAAGAAGGCCAAAAAGTTTGGCAATAACCCTGCAACAAGGGCCAGGTCTAATACTATTGCACAGAGTAGACAGACTTAATTTAAGGAGCAGTGTGCACATTATTTAGCAGAACCAAAATAATTAAAAAGTCAAAACAAAATACAATAAACAATCCCACAACCAATTTCTAAATATAGATGAAAACTTAATGTGAAAAATTCCACAAAACTATTAGCGTCCAAAAAGGGAAACCAGAAATATGGATTTTTTAGGGTGAAAAGTTCAAAGAAAAAGTAAAAGCTCCAATCAGATGGCACTCTTTGTGGTAGCCCAGAATCTAGGTGCAATTTCAGGGCGGCCATGATGGAGCTGAGGTGGCTACCACAAGCGGGTCATCCAGGTCAAAGATTTTACCTTTGACTCACTCTCTGAAAGGGAATGCTAAAATTCTCTAGAGGGACAAAGATGCAGGTTGTATTCGGCAATGTCCTGTTGAATCTGGATAGCTGTTGAACAAGGTTTAGATGAAGCTGTTGGTTTTTGCTGGAAAAGCTCAATATGGGAAAAATCTAATTTTGTGGCTGAAGTCCTCCCATCTGGCAGATACTTTTCACGCCTTCTTATTGTCTAGATTTCCACCTTTGGATATAGTCTCACTCTCTTTATGGAGATTGAAAGCTTCCAGTGGAACAAGCCTGGAAACTGTATCCAACAAAATCCTCTCAAAGTCAGACACCATTGCTGTGAGGATCCATGGACTCTCCTGAGGCCTTGGAAGATCAAACACTTTCTAAGCCCCAACTTTCCAGACTGCTGAAGGTTTGGGGGAAAGACATCATGCAACCCCATGGCGGAGATGAAGAATGGGTCGGGACTGAAGAGTCTACAGTCATGGGGGACAATCGCTTCCAGGATAGGATTTGAAACATGTTGTCCCAGCTATCTGGGTAAAAAAGGGTGGGGCATATAAAGGGATAGTAGATGCAGAAGACCATGTCTGACAACATTGATTGTTGAGGATTCCTCGCTTGACGTTACAGTTTGCATCTATGATTCCATTCCCAACCCTTTGTTGGTTTGTTCCCTTTTTCAGTTCCCTTGATCCTGCTTCAGTGGCTTGTTAGTAATGACAACTGTTTTTTGTTTGGGAGTGATCTTAGTATTTTGACTCAGGTACTGTTTTTTCACCTTATCCAGTTATTTCCTATGATTTGGTGTGGTCAACAAAAAACCTTCTTTTGGCCTGGATTTGGATTTCTACTTTTGGTTTGTTGACTACGATTCACCTTATCTGTGGAGTGGAGCACTACTCATCTTCAATTCTCAGGCAAAGTTTCTGGTTTGCCTGGAGGTTTCTTACAGTGATGTTTCATCTCGCAACAAGATTACTCCACAGGTACCAGCACCCATCATTACCAAGTATGCGACCAATTACCAGAATACACAAATACTTACCAGCTACCAATGTCCATCTCCATCAAGGATACATGCCAGTCACTAACTATAACAATCCTGGCCTCACTCAACTACAGACTCAGAGTTTCTTGTGCAAAGTCAGAAAACCTCTATGTCCTAGAGTGAAGTTTCCACTTTACATAATTTCCACCCATGACAGACTGTGAAGCTGTCTGAATGTAGCGGATTATCTTTACTATTGAGGATACTATTTGAGAACTTCAAGAGAAGGTTGTGGCATCAGAAATGCAGAATGACATCCTCAATAGAAAGGTGTAAGATTTGGAAACTCTGGCCAGTTCACCCAGATAGAATTGACCAATGATAAATTTACTGGCGACAGGGAAAATTGATGGAGAATCCAGAAGGATTCGATTTTTGTAAACCGATGTTAGATTCATTTCATGTTCCAATCAGAAGCTTTTGCATCAGATCAAGCTAATGCAGCTTGTGCTGGAGATGCCTCACTGTGGGCTACACTTTTATTACATGTTCCATCACATCCACTTTTTATTTTTTTGCTGGGTTTGAAAAGGAATTTTGAGTCCTTTTCCAAGGATGCCAGGCAGAGAATATTTCAGAGTGAACACTCTTAGATTCAGCCAAAGGAAAACAAGATTTAATTTCCCATATGGCTAGATTTAAACATTTTGCTACTACCTCTGACTAGGCTCTTGCTGCTCACTTTCACCGTGGATTCAGGAATGAGATCAAAGATGAGCAGGAGAAGGGTCCAGTTCATTTCTTTGAACGTGTACACCTCTCTGAGAATTAGTCGCTAAAGTTCATCAACGATTTCAGGAAAGAAGACTGGAAAAGAAAATGGAACTACGAGATTTTCCTAATTAGAACTTTAGTTCTACCAGAATGTCTTTTAATAAAAAGCATTTTCCTGCTAAGAATATGGAAGATAATTTTGAAGTCATGCAGATTGGGGGTAGAATAAATGTGCCTTTGATGAAAGAAGAGTGGGATACGAGAACAGCTCAGTGTCTATGTTTATACTGCGGGAATATCAGATCATTTCATCTGCACAAATTCTACAAGACACAAAAAGTCAGAAAACTTTCAAGCTTGTGCATAGTTGGGGTAAAGTGGTTGTGCAAAGAACATTTACGAACAATACCCCAAGTCTGTTCTATTGAATTTATAACTCATTCCTATGTTCCAATAGTATTGCATATCAAAAATCAACAAGTGCCTGCTCTTATGAATTCAAGGGGAGTAGAAAATTATATTAATGTTACATTTTTGCATTCAACAGAGATTCCCAAAACACTAAAGAAATTACCAGAGGTAGTCACACAGTGGATGCAAAACCCTTAGCCTCAGATCCTCTGACTAGCCAAACTCAAGATCTTAATATGTAGTATGATAATCACCATGAAGCAATCACCTTTGACGTTATACAAACACCTGCATATGATCTAATACTAGTCAGACCCTAGCTATCACAACAAATATCCTTCTATTGACTGTCAACTAAGGTCAGTCTCTGTGCACTACAACTATTAAATCCAGTACTGTACTCATTATTATCCGTCTGAAATAAATCAAAAGGTGATGAGTCCTAAAGAGACTTTTGCAAATATAGCATTGACTATCAGCCGACCACCTGAATATAATTAGGTACAAGATGTTTTTGATGAAAAGGAAGCTGATTGCCATCTCCCACATTGGCCGCATGACTGCCCCATCAACCTGATACATATCTCAGTCATACCCCATGGTAGGAATTATCCTTTAACAGGTCCTGAAATAGGAGATTTTACAAGAATACTTTGAGACTAGTCTACAAAAAGGTGTTATCCCTGTCTCCCAGAGGAGCCCCAATATTTTTTGAAGCATCATTAGGGAGGTTTTCATCCCTTTATCGACCACTGAGTGTTGAATGAGATCACAATAAAGAACAGATATCTTTTGTCACTTATTTATTCTGTTTCAGAGGAAATCCATGGTGCCTTATCGAATAGCAAATTTGATCGCAGAGGAGCATGCAATCTTCTGTGTATTTGATCTGAAGATGAATGGATGACAGCTTTCTATGCTCAGTTTGGCAATTTTGAATATAGCTTAAAGCTGTTCAATGTGCGCAATGCACCCATCATCTTTCAACAATTCAGTAATGAGTTCTCTCAACATGTATGGGAAAATGTATGATTGTATATCACAATCACATCTTAATTTACTCAAAAGTATTGGAGGAACATCAAGAACATGTAAGGCACTTTTTGCAAAGGCTGAATAGACTGTATGCTAAGCTCAAGAAATGTTCTTTCAATTAATAGGAAGTAGTGTATCTAGAATATAACATTAGTCATCAAGGAAATGCCATGTCCCAGCATAAGACTGAAGCTATTCTACAATAGGCACCACTTAAGAATAGTAAGGATTTACAAAGATTCATATGAATCATGAACTTTTATAGAATGTACTTTCCCGATGTCATCAAGAATCACACCTATAGACCCGCATTGACTCCGTGAATATAGAGGTCACTCTCATGAGAGCGGACCTGAAGAAAATGGACTCTAGAGTTAAAGAGGTAGAAACTACCACGAAAGCCCTCATCTCTGACACCTCTACTCGACAGCAACACGTGACCCAGCTTCAAGACCAGCAGAAAAAGATGGAGGAACTCCTGGATGATTATGAAGGAAGGGCAAGACGGAATAACATCCAAATTCTGGGAGTTCCGGAAAGGTCAGAGGGCCCTGCCGTGGATATATTTGTGGAGGATCTTGTGCTAAACAAATTCCAACCTAAACGATTATCCAGCTATTTCTCAATTGAACAAACCCATGGGGTTCCGGGGGGCGCCCTAAGCCTGGGCCCCCCCCAGACCTATCATTGCACATGTCTTCAGTTTTCGTGACAGGGATGTCATTATCCAAACAGCTCGGACCGGACCTTCAGTGAAAATTGATAACGCAAACATCACCTTCTTCCCGGATTTTACAATCAAAGTTCAAGCACAGAGACGCAGCTTCACGTTGGTTTCGAAGGCCCTACGCGACAAAGGTATCAAATACTCCATGCTGTTCCCAGCTAAGCTCCGAGTGGAATCTGAGGGGAAATCATGGTTCTTTCTATCCCTGGAGGATGCCTGGGAGTGATGGATGGCGGCGAGTAGGAAGGCCAGCTGACGATAGCAAAAATAAGGGACCTCACGCCAACCAGCATGCTCCAGTGGTGTCCCCAGACCACCGCCAGGAAGAAGACCTGGAAGGGTGACTGTGACCTGGGCAGCTGCACCTTATTTGTCTTCTCCAAATTTACCGGGACATGCCAGTGCTTTCTAACTTGGACGCTACGGCTTGCCCTACATCAATATCTGGGACTAGCTGGACAGAACACTATTGTAATACTTCCCTGACTCTGCATGCATCTCAGTAAATTGCCTTCTTTACAAAGTTCACTGGATTAAGAATCGGACTATAATCTACATACTTAAGTATGTTGGGAAACACACTATTGCATAAGGCGAGGGGTGGAGGTGGTTAGCCAGGCACCCTACACACGATGGGGTGGGCGACAGGCACTCTGCCTTGTTGGGGAGTGGATAGTTGTAATTCCACTGGCATGTGGCATGGAGGGGGGTAAGGGGTGGGGGAGGGGGGATACTTGGGTTGTTTATTGTTATGGTTATTTCAAGACAGAACATTCAAGGGAACTTACCCTCATCAGATACATGTTCTGAAGGGCTCACATTGTCCATATGCTCAGGAAGATGGGACGGGAGAGACCTTGCTGGTGCTATTATGTCAAATCGCTCTTTTAGGTGGGAGATGCTACTTGCGCCGTTATCGCTTGCACCACATACCCCCTCAGTTCTCCAATACTACCTGACATGTTGGATACGAGAGGTATGAAGCTGTCCATAATGACGTAAGATAAAAAGGGGATTTGTCCTACAATACCTCAAACGACAACTTCTGGATCTGGTAATGCTGCAAGAAATGCACCTGGTAGGTAACAGTTGCAAGGCTCTTAACAGATGGGCGTACTCACTCTTGGTCCACGCAGGATTCACATCGGGCTCCGGAGGCACGGGTATACTCATATGTAAAAATCTTGCCCTCACACCCATTCATGTCTGGAACGATCCACAGGGTCGATTTGCTGTGCTCGAGGTGATGTGGGAGGGTAGACCACTCAATGTAATCTCAGTATATCTTCCACCCTCACTGGGTAGGGCTGCACTGCAGGACCTGGGCAACATTCTCGTAGATCTTCCCCAAGGTATTCTTATACTAGGATGGGACTTCAACATGGTAAAGGACGAGATGCTGGACAGACACCCCCAAAGACCATCTCCCTGACGAACCACGCATATGGCCGACTTCGCCCAAGCTCTGGGTCTCACTGACATCTGGCGAACAATGAACCCCACAGTATATTTCACACATTACTCCAACGCGCACAAAAACATGTCCTGCATTGATTATTTTTTCACGTCACCTACAGATATAGGCCTGTTTCTACATCCCCAAGACCTCCCAAGAGGTATATCTGACCATTCTCCCCTAAGGATTGACCATACTTTTCATCGACATTGTACCCGAGGCCCCATAATCATAAACCCATGGCTTTTGAGGATTCCGGATATTAAGGAAGTCTTGGCCGAACACACAGACTATTATTTTAGTGAAAACATTGGCTCTGTAGACTCAGCCAACACCATCTGGGAGTCTTATAAGACAGTGATTAAAGGGCACGCACTAGCATTACAGATCGGCTGTATTAGGAATCAAAATACACAATTGACTCAATTAGAAAGCGACCTGCTCCAACTAGAAACTGTGCATAATACCTCACCCTTCGAAACTACGGCCCATAATCTCCGAATATAAGTCCCTTGCGCGGGAAAAAACTCAGGCTAGACTCCTCCACACACGCCACAGAGTGGACGAACAAGGTGAACGAGCTGGGAAAATGCTGGCGGTGTTGGAATGATGAGATCAGGCAACTCGGTGGGTCCCCAAACTCCTACTTGAGGATGGGACGCAGGTAACTCATCCACAGGAGGTAGCGGAAGCATTTGCAGACCACCTGGAGGTGATATATATCTCCAAGACTACCACCTCCTCTAGCGACTCACGCCAGCTTTTGGAGGAAATGCCCCTACCCACAGTCTCCGATAGTGATAGAGAAACTCTAGATACTGACATAACAGCAGAGGAAATTTGCAAAACTATATTTGCTATTAACTCCGGGAAAGCAATGGGGCCCAATGGGATTCACATTGAATTCCTCAAGGGCATGGCCCTTAAAATAGCTCCACACCTCAAGAACATGTATGACGAGAGCTTAGAACAAGGTGTACTTCCCTTGGATCAAAGACTAGCATCTATTGTCGTCATACATAAGTCCGGCAAACCGGCGACCAACTGCAGCTCATATGGGCCCATCTCTTTAATAAGCTCAGAGGCCAAGGTACTAGCAAAAATCCTAGCGTCGTGCCTGATTGCAGTCCTCCCCTCCCTAGTCCATGACGATCAATCAGGATTCATACCGGGCTGTAACACTGCCTTAAATATTCGTCTAGTCCACAACGTCCTGAGTAGACAACCATATCTACAGGAAGACGCGGCTATATTGTCATTAGATGCCGCCATGGCATTTGACTCGATAGAGTGGCCTTACCTATTTGAGGTTTTGGCAAAGTTGGGTTTCGGTCCTCGATTTCGACAGTGGGTGGCATTGTTATACACCGCACTGCTGGCCCAAGTTAGAGTAAATAACCATACATCGCGTACATTTGTATTACAGAGAGGGACCAGACAGGGATGTCCCCTGTCCCCCCTTCTGTTCGCGTTGACTCTGGAGCCACTTGCACATTGGATCAGACGTGATGTTTCAATACGTGGCATGCGATGGAGCGAAGATAGAGAGGATAAAATTTAGTTATATGTGGACGATATTTTGATTTATTTGGCATCCCCACGAGCCTCAATTAATAGCTTACTCAATGTTATTACTAACTTTGGTAAATATGCGGGGTACACCATTAATTGGTCAAAGTCAGTATTATATGTCTTACACGGCCCCCCACCCAAACTACCGCGTGGGTATGAAATTGCTGTAGCCACAGAGGGTTTTAAATACTTAGGAATTTATATTACATCTGAACCCAAAATATTTTATGATCGGAATCTTTCTGGGCCCTCTTTGGCAACTACAAGATGATGTCAAACATTGGAGATCACTGCCCTTGTCCCTCTTGGGAAGAGCAGCCCTAATTATAATGCTTGCACTCCCTAGATTTTTATACGTGCTCCAAAATTGCCCATTCCCAATTGCTGACACCAATTTTACCGCTACAGAGGGAGAGATCCGTACTTTGTTATGGGATGGCAGAACACCTTGCATTGTCCTCCGTAAACTGACAAAGGGGTGATACGATGGGAGGATCGCTCTTTCTGACCTACGCTTATACTATTGGGCCACACTGCTGGTGGCCACAAACCACTGGAACCTCGGTTCCCCGTCAAATCCGGCCTTTCACCTAGAAAGCTACCAAACTGGGAGGGAGGGATATTTGGGTGTCCTCTACAGCAAGGTCCGAAAGAGCCGGTACCTTGGACCTATGCCGCAAACAGTGGCTATCTGGCACCAAGCTACCAAATGTCTAGGATGGGCTGATAAAGTCACAAAATCCACACTGCTTTGGTCCACCCAGAAGTTAGGATTGCTCTGCCTCCACGTGGGTTTCGATAAATGGGACACTATCGGTATACCAAACATTGGAGACCTGATACACAGGGGCAAACTCCTCACCTTTAAAGAGCTGCAAACCAAACACGATCTTGCTTCAGGAGAAGTCTTTCGATACTTGCAGATTAGGCACGCACTTCTGACTCATATCCCTGACATATCCTCCATACCGGACTCTTCTCCTCTGGAAGACCGTCTACTCTCTGAACCGCTCCCAACAAAAGCTGTCTCCTTCACATATCGCAAGCTCTGTAACAACTTACCTAATTCCTTTCAGACCCTCCAAACTAATGGCAGGTGGACGTAGGTCCTATAGACGACGAGGATTGGCAGACTGCACTAATGTCCCCTAGGGAAACGGCGATAAATCATCGCTTTCATCTCATCCTACTAAAAATCCTACACCAATCCTACCTTTGTGGGGTACTTCTGGCTAAGAAGGGCAGCAGGGCGAACACGCTATGCCTCAGAAGTTGTGGCTCAGATGGCACCTTTTATCATGTCTTGTGGGAATGCCCCGAGATACGCCCTCTATGGAACAATGCAACCCAAAAAATTAGCGACGCACTGGGCAAGCAAATCCTTCTGACACCACGATTGGGAATCCTGAACATATGGGAGGCCACAGATCTGACGGAAATAGAACAACAATGGGTGGCATTGGGGTACCTACTAGTAAAGAGAGCTATAGCAATGTTTTGGGGTTCCCACACACGGCCCTTAACGGTTGGATAAGTGGCAGAAATGGATTGTTGCATGATAGCTGAGAAGGAGGTATATAAAATGCGAGGCTGCCCTAAGAAATGGGATAGGAAATGGGGGGGGATGGAATGCGTTTAGGGGCGTCATTTGTACATCACCAACAGATGATATGACAATGCACAGAAGAACAGAATAGTACAATCTCCTGGTTGCCTATAATATGTAGCATGTGAATGTAGATACACCGTACCTCCTATTGATATGTATTATGATTTTGCAATGATAACTCTGTGATTTGATTTAATAAAATGTTATATATAAAAAAAAGAATCACACCTATGACTCACCTACTAAAACAGAATCAATCCTATACATGGAGCACTAACATTCAAACTTGTTTTGAAGAGATTAAGCAAGCCTTTACACAAGCATATTTCTAGTTCATGTTCAGCAAGAAGATCATTTTCTTGACCAAGTTGCTACTTCCGCTATTGCTCTTCGAGCTATCTAATTGCAAGAATCTAACACAGAACTATTTCCTGTAGCTTACTATTCTCGAATACATATGCCTGCAAAGATTAACTTTACAATTCTGGTAAAGGAGCTACCAGCAATCAGATCTAACTTCATTGATGGTGACATCTCTTGACAGTTTCATCTCACATTATCACTGTTTTTACAGAACATAAAAATTTGGAATTTCTGTGAACTTTACAATGTGTTAATCAGCGTCTAGCAAGATACTCTTATTTTTCTTCTGTTTTAATTTTCAAATCGTCCATACCTCAGAAACTAAGAATTTCTATGCCGATGCATTATCCCATAGTCTGGAACATAATACACTTCCTGTAAATCCACTGCATTTCTTTTTCAAAAAAGCCATTGCGATGTTTTGTTCTATCGATCATCTTAAGAACTTACAAGCATAACAAGAGAAAGATCCAGAAATTCTTCATCTTAAGAACAAAAAACATACCTATTTCAAATGCCACAAAGCTGTTGTGCTATTCCTGAAGGATATATCAGAGATTCAAATCAATAGTTGGCATCATGATAACATCAGTGTAGAACATTTTGGACAGAAGATATCTTTGGGTCCAATTAAGAGGCATTGCTGGTGGCTCAAAATAAACATCAGAACACAAATTCTATACCTATAAACTATTCCAGTTCCAGATGTCCCTGGTCACAAATTTCAATAGTTTTTATGGTTGACATTACTCTTTCAAAGAAGGAAACAACAATCATCGGAGTGATTATCGGATGGCTTATTTTATTCCAAATACTAAACTATCATCTGCCTAGGAATTTGATTCATTGTTTATAAATCATATTTTCAAACCCCGTCCAAATTCTGGACAGAATCATCTCACTTACTGAACATTCAACTTGCATTATCTACAGCACATCATCCTCAGATAATCAGACCAAATGCATAATCCAGACTTTGGAGCAATATTTCACGCGATAAACTCATGATCAACCTGAACCTTGAGTTGACTACCTTGCAAGTGATTAATTTACTTACAATACTGCTGATCACTCCTCTCTTAAGATCAGTCTTTTTCATGTATCCTATGCTCTCCATCCAACTAGCACACTATTACAGAATATCAACAAGTAAGTACCTGCAGTTACGTTATATATCCAACAAAGAGGAGATGCAAAATAAAATTCACAAATGTCTTTAACAAGCAAGGACAAGATACAATTATTGGCCCAGCCAGCATCCCAAAGATGAACAAAGATACTAACCAGAAGACACAGTATGGTTCTTTGGCACAAAGAAAATTGTTCTATTCTAGATCCTTCTATTACTAAGACTAATTCTAAGACAGGGATATGAATTGCCTTTTGTATGTCACCCAGGTATCCATTACACACAAGAGTTGATAACCGTCAATTTTGGTGGACTAAATGAGAGAAGAGATTAGAAATTTTTTAAAAATAATGTGTCACCTGTGCACAAGTCAAGACCAGTTAGATTGTTACAGCCCCTGCCTGATCCGCAACAACCCTGGTCATGGATCTTAAAGGACTTTATAACTGATTTACCTCCTTCAGAAACAAAGACTGTTTTGTTAGTGGTAATTGATTTTCTAACTAAGACAGGTATTTTTAATCTGTTAGAAAAGATTACCACAATCAAATCAAATTTTCTTGTTTAAATGAGAAAAACCTATTAAAGACAAGCTGGTTTATATATAACCCAAAAATCTGGGGACCAGATCAAACTTAGTTTTCGATTGAAACTTGCCACGAATAGTTGGACATGCACAATGTGGACTTTGCAACAAATGTAAATTCCCTAAGAGGACAAAAGTACACCCAAACTCATGCAACACTTCCTTGAAACAAGTCATCCTGAAAACGATTTTGAATGGACAATCATAGAACAAATCTCGTCACATGGAACTAACATCAATAAGAGACTATTCTACATGGAACAGAGGTAGATTCATCACTCCGGATCATCGAATAAAGGTCTTAAAGATGAGGTACAATGGACATAACTATAAACAGGGTTTTGCCTGTCCACAAAATGAAGTACTGGTAATAAAGACTCTGTAGCCCTCAGCAAAAACTGATGTGTTTCCCGGGGCCCTCTTTACAGCATTATTGGCCCCCGGGAAAAGCAGTGCTGGGCCCTGACTACACAACAACATTGTAGAGGAGCTGCCCCTGGTTACATTCTAGATTAGCATGGGGCCCCTATGCTCGTGGGGCCCCGGGGCAACTGCCCAGCGTGTCCATGTGTTAAGACGGCACGGATGTTTCCAATAACACAAGCTGTGTGCAGGTCTCATCACTGAGCTGACTGGCTCATTCCCGTCCCTTCAATAAATTAAGGGTTTTATTTTTTAAAAATGGGTGGTTCTCCATAAATAAATCTAGAAACATTCTTCTCGTTCCTGATTGCAACAGAAGGAGCACGATTGACTGACCTCGCTGGTTTGAAAGTAGCTAAATACCTCACAGATTATTATTGTTACTTACCTTAAACCATCACTCCCCCTTCTTGGGTTTTTATAATACTTCACTTTTTTCATGGAAACTAATATTTCTCTTGTGCAGGTTGCCCCAAACTGAGGATTCTGTGTATCTATATTACAATCAAGTAGCGCGGACTACAACTCCCATGAGAACGTGGTATGGCTAACAAGCATGTGACATCACACATAAGGGTATACCGCTTCTGGTGTGCCCCAAATGATGAAAGCACTTGCTATTTCTTTGCGTCGTCATCCTGGTATATGAAGCAACGATACTGCAGTGCTTGGGAGTCCTCAATAGGTATTCAAGGATAGTGCCAAAACTCTTGACCAAGTCTAGGAAAGTAGGATCCTTCTGCATGGTTATCCTTACTTTTTGCCTGGTGCTATGCTGGTTGTTGACTAGTCTGACTGGGATCCTGCTCAGCAGGACCCCACTCTATCTGCTTTCTCCCTAAATTGTGTTGTTCAGTACTTAGGTACATCCCAAATTGGATACTGGGGTACCCTTATAAGTCCCTAGTATATGGTAGCCATGTACCAAGAGGTCTCCCATGGGCTGAAGCATGTATTATGCCACCCATGAAAGACCATTCAAAATCGACCTACAGGCCTGCCATTGCAGCCTGTGTAAGTTGATGCTAGCACCACTTACTAAAGATATAGGTTTCCTATATCTAGTTTCACTGCACATAAAACATTTAAGTCACCCCTATAGCAGACCTTTTGCAATCCTGAAGGCAGGGTGCTTGCTTCTAAGTGAGAGGGTGCCTCTGCATGAGCAGGAAACCCCTGCAGTCCATTCTCCCAGGTTGTCAATGAAGCAGCCATATACTATATAGAGGGGCACCACGTAATTACGCGATGACCATCTCGAAGACGGCTGAAATGATTCCTATTATGTTTGGTATTAAACATGTTGGAATCATACCCCCACACCATAAATGGTGTGGGAGGTATGATTCCAAGCCCTGCAAGAGCCCTCTGTTAGGCTCTCAGTGTTTCGGGTAACAGCCTTCTTGACCCGGACAGAACAAAATGGTTGCTGCCGACCTGAGACACGATTCTGACCTCCTGCTGCTGAGCCAAGCTTGAGCAGGGGAAGGCATGACAATAGGCATCCTGTCACAGGGAGGTCTGACCACCTTCCAGACTGGATTTAGTGAATTGGGATTGGGTGGGTGCACCTGCCAGCGCCTCTCAGTCTGCATGAGGGGTACATTTGGTGTTCCTGTGCATAGTCTAGTTCAAACCAGTCCTGGGAGCTGTTGGCTTCCTCTCTGGCTTGAAACTGGACAAAGGACATGGGAGTAACCTCCCCCTTTTGTCCAAATCTTCCACTGGGAGGGTTCCCTGAATCTTCCCAACCCTTTCCCTAGGGTACTCCAGGGATTACCTGGGTGTAGGTTCTTAGATTCGTCATGGGTTCAGATTCAGATCAGACACCACTGCACTCCTACTGTCTGGGCACTCTGGACTTCGCTGGAATTCGTTTGGGCCTGACTTCATCTCTCTTCCAGTCTGCTGCATCATCTGTGCCTATGCATCATACAGGATACTTCCAAGGCCTGTGAAGCATCAAAGACACTTGTAGAAATCTCCCTTGTAGTGAAGGAGTCATTCCTCTGCATTTGCAGATCTTCAGTTCCTCCGGACTCCGTGGGCTCTGCAACACAGGTGGTGGTTTTCCACAGCTCCCGAGGAGTGCCCTGCCCTCTCACCAAGTTTGAGGCCAGTATCCCTTGTGGGGGTTGCAATAACCAAACCCCTGTGCACAGCGTCCAACTTGGATACGATAGAATGAGGCATTATACAGTGCACTAAAACCCGAAGGTGCCAAGGCGCTGGGCGGTAGAGAGGAAGAGAGGAGAAAGACGGGCTGCTGACTAAACTGAAAAAAACCAAGTCTTCAGCACTTTTTTGAACACCTGAAGTGATTCTACCTGGGAAATCGAGGAAGGTAGGGTATTCCAAAGTTGTGAGGCCGCCACAGATAAGGAACGGCCGCCCCATCTGGCTTTGCGGGCTCTGGGAATGATCAATTTTCTCTGGGAGGAACATCTCAAAGCCCTCCCAGGCATGTACCATTTAAACATGGATTTAAGCTGTTGCGAACCTTTAATATGCAGGGCCTTGTGAACCATGCACAAGGCTTTGAAAAAGATTAGCTTCTTAATAGGGAGCCAAGATAGAGTACGAAGCCCTTCCTTTGCTGAGTGCCGTTTAGGGATATTAAGGATCAGCCTGGCAGCCACGTTTTGTACAATCTGAAGCCTGTTCAGGGAGGCCCTGCTAATATTCAGGTACAATGCATTACAATAGTCAAACCAGGAGGTAACTAGTGCAATAATCGTGAGTCGATGGAGTGCTGATGGAATATATGGGAGCACCTTTCTGGGAGTCTTCAAAATGTAAGAGCAAGTGCTGACAGTGTGGCTGACCTGAGATTTGATGGTCAGGCCGGCGTCAAAAATAACCCCCAAGTTTTTGACTGTCTTGGCGGAAACAGGAAGGGGACCACAATCTCCCGGCCATCAGGCATTCAACCAGATTGAGGTCTGAGGACCAAAAACTAGGACCTCGTTTTTTTCAGCATTGATCTTAAGGGAGTTGTTCTGCATTCATCTGATAATGCTGGCCATGCACTGGTTAAATTTCCCAGCGACCGACTGCAGATCACAAACAATGGTAACAATGATCTGGGTGTCATAAACATAAGAAATCACCTGGAACCCAAAAGATCTGACCAGCTTAGCCAATGGGGACACATACACACTAAAGAGGGTGGGGCTCAGGGATGAGCCCTGGGGAACGCCACAGGGTAGGCTGAATGCCTTAGATCTAAAACCCCCACAGCTAACAGCATTAGTTCTCTCTGTCAGGAAGGAGTGGATAACCTGCAGGGCCTTACCTGAGATTCCCACCTCTTTCATACGTTGAACCAACCGAGTGGGAGAAACTGTGTCAAAAACCGCTGACAGTTTGAGCATAATCAGCACTGCAGAGCCACCCTGGTCGACCTGCATGTGGACGTAATCAGTGGCAGCAATAAGGGTGGATTTGGTGTTGTAGTCGGCATGGAAACCATTTTGAGACAGATCTAGAATCTCATGGGAATATAAGTGGTTCATCAATTCAATGTTGATGAACTTCTCTAGGATCTTTGGCAGGAAGAAGAGAGATAGGGTGACGATTTTTCAGTTCAGAGGGGTCAACGTTGGGTTTCTTGAGCAGGGGCGTAACAATTGCCTCCTTCCATGCGGATAAAAACCGGAACGGAGGATATTGTTAAACACCCTGCAGAGAAAGTCTACAATCGGGTTGGGGACCATCTTGAGATTGAGCGGCAAGCAAGTATCAGAGGGAGAGCCTGACTTGAGACCCATAAGAAGAGCCAAAGTTTGCTGAGCAGTGATCTGGGGAAAAGTTACAAGAGTAGCAGGGGGACTCCCCATCACTTGGTTCTGTGTGACCTCCTCGCCCTACAATTCTATCATTTTCATAGGGTCAAGCTCCCTAAAGATGTTAAGGACCTTGTCCTCAAAGTAGGTAGCTATCCTATCAGAGAGATCTTGAGAGGGGGGCAACACTTGCGTTCCAGATGGTTCGGAGATCACCTTGATTACCTTGAAGAGCACGCTAGAGGAATTGTCTACAGCGCAGATCTTATTAGTGAGGTAATGAGCTTTAGCTTGAAAGATGGCTAACTTATACTTGTGGACCAGGGCTTTCTGCTTGGTTTCCTTCCTAATACAAGGGTCTAGCCGCCATCGACGCTCCTGCCTGCGACACTCTCTTCTGAGTGATCTAAGTTCGTTCAAAAACCAAGGTGAAGTTGGCTTAGCTCTCTTAAAAATGAAATCTTTGAAAGGAGCAGCAATATCTAAAGCTTGAGTGATCCAATTGTGAAAGCCCTCTGCCGTAGAGCGGAAGGGACTGTCCCTCCCAGCCCAAGCAGAGGCCAGAGCCGCCTCCCATTTGGGAGCAGAAAGCTTGCTCAATTCAATGTAGCGGATGTGCCATGGGGTGTTGCTGTCCTCCACAATAGTGGAGAGATTCTGACAGACCTTAAACAAAATCAGCGAGTGGTCGACCCAGCTTAGTGGCTGTACATCTTCCATCATTAAATTAGAATGTTCAGTGAAAATGCTGTCTTGCAATTGCAAAGGCTTGTTGGCTTCTTTCCAAGAAGGTCTTCGGGCTCCAAGTAGCCCCAACCTTGAGCACCTCCAGTGACCAGATTCTTTAGCCATACCGCATCGTGTGCATCGTGGCGTGCATCTTTTGGTGAGCTGCTTGAGGCCCTCTCACGACTCCAGTGCCTCTGGCCTGTGGGTCAACTTGAGGGTCACACTTGTTTCTTTGGGCTCCCCTGATTGCTTACAGCCTGCCCTGAAACCCCCAGCTGTTGGTGAGTCCCCTGGACTTTGCTGGTCCCGAAGTTGCTCCTTCTTTGATTCCTGCATTGGTTGCATTTGCTAAGGTTTGTTGGTGCTTCTGCCGGACACCGACCCCTCAGCACTCTACATCCTTCGTGGGGCAGCTCATGCACAGCTCCTGGTCCTCCTCAGCATTGCCTGGTCCTCATAGCTGCCGAGGCAAGGTCCTCATCATCCATCCTGCAACACCAGACATCGGAGGGCCTTCGTCTTCCAAGTCTCCTGATCACTCCTGAGTGACATATACACTGCCCCCTCAGCTTGCAGGTACCGCTCATCAAGAATCCATCTTAGGATTCCACCAGACACTTCTTCCTTCTTCCACAGCGGCACTTTTCCTGAAGTCGTCCATTGGGTTCGACAGCGGTTTCCGACACCACTTCATACGTATGCACCCGGCTTCCCTGGTGTAGGTAACGTGGGTACAAGGGTATCCACATGTGGAGTGACTCTCTAACCTTCTGTATTCCACAGGGTTTCTTCAGGGTCCACTGGGAAGGGTCCTTAATCTTTAAAAATCCAACCGCGACTTGCACATAGAGTTGCACAGAGTACGTGGTCGTGTTTCAACACTGCACACGCTCTTCGTGGCATTCCTTTCTACTCAGCTTGGGTGGTTCCTTGGGGTCCCAGCACTTCTATGTCCTCTCAACCCTGTCTTGATCGAAGTCGTGGTTCTTATACCACTTTCTTAGTATATGGTTTGGTCCCCCCTGGGGTCCACTGTGCATTTCGTGCTATTTACGGTGTTTCTTTGCTAAAGTATTGTGTGCGTTGTGTTTATCTCTGTGTTGGAGATATTGGAACATACTAGAGAGTATTATATAATAAATACATATTTTTATAAATACTTGGTGTGGTGCTTTTCAATTAATCTATACTATAAGATTGCATTCTGGTAAAACAAACTGCTTTACCCTCCTTCTGGAATAAGCTTGAAGGCTGCTATACACAGTTTCCACTTAAAGAGCTTTCTAAGTTTGTCTAAGACCTCCTAAATCACCGTAAGGGTTGTCTGAACTGGTGCAAGGTGCCCACTTGCATAAGTGGTCATATTTCAGGCCAGCATCTCACACCAAGTAAATTGGTTCTGGATTTTTGGTGATTGTTGCCATTCAGACTCTCCTGTGATCGGAGAATTACCATGCCGAGATTTCAACCAAATGACGAGCCCCACTGTACGTGATCTGTTTGTCCTTGTCTGTCAACTACATTCATAATCAACAAAAGTATGTATAAGGAAGGTAGTTTGAGCACTACAGTTTAGTCGGCCATACCTTACACTTACCCGGAACCCTCCACTAAAGAGCCTTAACATTTGGTTGCTTCTTTGAACCAGGCACATTATGGTTTGATTTTGTTCCAAGGACACCTCCACTTTCTCATTAGGATGTGCAGTGTCCACATAGTGGTGTTTGATAAATATAAAGGTTGTTTCTGATTTGGCATTTTTTTCTTGGTCAGAACACTTGGACTTGATTTGTGCTAATCAAAATGTTTTTTTTAATTCATATAGTATCACAAACCACTTTGACCTTTACTCCTGCTTACAATTAACATGTTCTGGGTTATGTCTAACTTAACAGGTGTACGTCAGAGCAGACATCCGATTGGTTTGTAAAATAATCTTTTCTCTACTCTAATGCATGGACTACATGTTCACTACTGCTTGGAAGTTCACAGTACCCTGCCAAAGATCTTTATCATTGTCTTGCAGACAACATAGGTTGGAACATGTTGGTTGGTTCCTGTAAATTGAGTGGTCAGATGAATCATTATATTCTATCTATTGACCACACCTTTTTGTTCTAACTAACATCAGGGGTACTCAATTTTAAAGGAATTCTCTTTGGGAATACCCCTAGATATTATGATCTTTAATAACTCCAACTGGATCAATGACTTTGTCCTGATATTGATATATAAGAACACCCATGTCTCAGAGCTTCGGTTGAGTCCGCTGGAGCGGCACTGTCCTACCCCAGTGTGAGAGGTCGCCTATGATGAAGCATGCCATGATAAATTGTGGGTGACGTATGGATTTCTTGGTGGCAAGGTTAATTTTAGGATTTAGGGTAGCAATGGCTTTTTGGTGGCAAGGGTAATGTTAGGGTTTAGGTTTGTTATGGGTTGTTGGGTGGCAAAGGTAATTTTAGGGTTAAGGGTGGGTATGGGTTTTCAGGAGGGATGGGTAATTTTAGGGTTTAGGATGGGTATGGATTTTTGGGTGGCAAGGATAATTTTAGTGTTTACGGTGGGTATGAGTTTTTGAGTGACAAGGGTAATTTTAGGGTTTAGTGTGGGAATTAGTTTTTGGTTGGCAAGGGTAATTTTAGGGTTTAGGGTGGGTATGGGTTTTCGGGTGGCAAAGGTAATTGTAGGGTTTAAGGTTGGTATGAGTGTTTGGGTAGGAACTGTTGTTTTAGGGTTTAGGGTTGGTATGGGTTTTGGAGTGGTAAGGGTAATATGTATATATATTTATATATACACACATTCTTATTAAATTATGTGTTTGGAAATATATAGCGCAAACTAGACCCAAAGGTATAAGAGCGCTTTACCTGAGCACCAGTTACTGTACAGATGAACACATTCATTTTTTTGTTAGGCACGGGGAGATTAAGTGATGTTATGTCAAGACTGGAGGCTAACATTATTTCAATCTCCTTTTATTGCGCCACTCACAGCAGCCCCTGTAAAGAATATAGAACCACAACAAAATTCCAATAGTAACAAGAGGCCAGAATCCCAAGCCATCATCCTTCTTTTTTTTGCTGCTGCTCACAGAGATAAGTCTGTGTGTGCTGAGTGTCTGTATTTTTACATGCAGATTCTGTGCTGTTTTGTCTGAGGGGATGTATTTATAGTACTAGACTATTAGGTCTTCATTTTTAAAATGAGGATGGTTTTTACTTGTGATAGGAAAGGTTTAGTTTAATTCTACATAGCGCAGCAAGGAATCATTTCATTTCAAGGTTGGAGTGGACTTATTTCCATGTCTAGTCTTAGGCACAGTCTAACTTTGAGAAATGAAGGTATCCATTGATTCCTAATTTTCTCTTTTCATGTGAGAGTTTTGCATGTTTTGTTATAGTTGACTACGTGGGGTGAGTATTATGCTACGGGCCATTAGAGGTGTGTGCCGAGAGCGTTTAACCCTCGTCATTAGTGGGAATCAAATTAGGTTTGAAAAAGGTAATTTTTGAGGATGATTAGCATCGTCATTCTCTTGGCATAAGTTTCGGGCCTTCAAAACGGGATAGAATTTTTTTAAATTTAAAAAAAGCTTACTTTACCGTTGTGGAGAGCCGGCGGCCGCAAGTTTCATTTGGAGCATAGAACATGTCACAATGAACTTGACACGGTACGCTCATGGCGGCCATCTTGGGTGGACCCTAGAATGCTGACTCACCCATAGGTTTCAGTCTAATAACATGAACTCACGGTGCTGTTTACTTTCTTTTGACGTGAGATCGTCAGATGCATTGTCAGTTTCCTTTAGAAACTGACAGAGCCGGCAAATTAGATTGTAATCGGTTTCCGAGTGGGAAAACATCAATCGAAAAGCTTATTTAGGATTCTATTGTGATTTTTAAGTGTCAGGTCAGTTCAGAATATTTTTAGTTGACGATAACTATTTAATAAGATGGCAAGTGATAATTTAAATAGTGAGGAGAATTTTTCTATTAAGGATGAAATAGGGAAGTTATTGAATAAATTTGCTATTGATTTATGTTTAAAACGTTTTTTATTGAGACAAAACAAACCATGGGGGAGGGGGATAGGAGGCAGGATACATGGAATACAGTCAAAGAAGAAGGGATGCATCTCCAGAGGGTTGGCAATAGGTGGCACGGTGGCTCAGAGGGAAGAACACAGTAACTGAACGCTAGAATTACAAGCTGTGGAGTCCCACGCGCGTATCCGACACCCCAAAGCTGAGCAAGAGCATCCCCCCCCATCAACACCTCAACAGAACACAATCCCCCCCCTCCCATCCCCCCTCCTCCCAGTAACAAAACAACAACACTCCCCCCTCCCCCCCGTCCTATGGTCCCGCATCAAAGTAGCCCTAACCAGGAAGCCCCGCTCCCCCCCCCCTCCCCGGGGGTCCCCATCTCACATGTAAGCTAGTCCGCCGGGGTCACCGGCGGCCTCAGCCTGAGAAGCCTAAGGTACCTCGGGCAGGTGAGCTCCCGGAATTCAGTGGACAGCAGCGCTAGAAAGGGTTGCCATAGCTCTTCAAATTGGTCTATCTCCCCCGCAACCGCAAGCGACAGCTTCTCCATCCCCAGCACATGCCAGAGCCTATGCAACCAACCGGTGATGGAGGGGACGGTGGATGTGCGCCAGTGGATTAGGATGTTCTGAACCGCAGACCCCAGCGCTATTGCAATCTGCCTACCCCTGCGGGACTTCAGTGGGTACATTAGGTCATTGGGGAGGCCCAGCAGGACATACGCCGGGAGTCGCGGCAGCTCTATCCCAAAGTGCTCATCCACCTCGTCCAAGACTTCTTTCCAGTAGGCGGTCAGCACTGGGCAATCCCATAGAATGTGTGTAAGGGTACCTTCCTGCCTGCAGCTCCGCCAGCACCCCTTGTCAGTGTGTTTATGCATTTCATACAGTCTCTCCGGGGTGTAGTACCAGTATGTGGACACCTTAGTGAATGTCTCCGTAAGGCCCGTGTGATATGCAGAGTGCCGAGCCCGATACGCAATTTTGTCCCATTCCTTGTGGCTGAGTGTCCTACCCAATTCCCTGTGCCAGCGCTCCCTCCCCGGGTTGTAGTAGTGAAACGGCGGGGGTTGTAGGTGTTTGTACAGATCAGTGATCAGTTTAGCGTCGGAGGTCCGAGTAGCCAACCACCGCTCGTACGGTGTGATTGGACGGGCAGCGGTGGCCCGCACCTGAGGCTGGATGGCCCAATGCCGAACTTGCATGTAGCGCAATCTGTCCAGCTCCGTCAGGCCGAACTCCTGGCGGAGTTGCTGAAAAGGAACCACGCCTTCCGGGCCATAGATCTGGAAGAGTGCCCTGCAGCCCGCCCGTACCCAGTGGGAGAAAACCCCCGGCTCCATCCCTGGGGAGAAGTCCGGGTTGCCCGTAATGGGCGTGAGCGGCGAAGGGAAGGTGGTAAGGCCCCGGGTCTCGCAGACCGCGTCCCACACACGCAGGGGGACCCGCGTAACAAAGGAAGCGTAAAGATTAGGGGGGCGATGCGTGCGGCGCAAGAATGGAACCTCTTGTACGGTGCGGCCCGCCACTGCCTGGTCTTGGAAGAGCCAATGTTTGTCGGACTCCCACCTGCTCCACTCCACCAGATAGCGAAGCTGTGCCGCCTGAAAGTACTTACGGAGGTCCGGAATGCCGAGACCCCCCGCTTCCGGAGCAAGCGTGGAGAGGACCCTCTTCATGCGTGGCCTGCGGCCCTGCCAGACAAAGCGGGAGATGTCAGCCTGCATTTGTCGGATCCAGCCCACCGGGGGTTGGAGCGGAAGGGCTCGGAAAAGATATAGTATCTGGGGCAGCACCGTCATTTTGACCGCCGCGATTCGCCCCAGCCAGGACAGCAGGCCTTTGTTCCATCGGCCAAGCTCGTCCTTGATCTTCCTGCTGAGGGAGGCATAATTGGCCGTAACCATCTCCGATAATGTAGGCGCCAGCAGAATCCCCAGATACGGCACCGTGGACGAGGACCACTGCATGGGGAAGAGCCGTTGAAGATCCCTCCTGGTTTCCGCAGCCAGGGACACGTCTAATGCCATCGACTTGCTCATATTCATTTTGAAGCCGGCCACCCCCGCAAAGGCGTCCAACTCTCGGAGGCAAGCAGGCAGCGACCTCCTAGGGTCGTCCAAAGTCAGCAGGACATCATCCGCGTAGAGACTGACGGTGTGGACGTACTGGCCCATCCGGACCCCGACAGCATCCGGATTATCACGGATCCTCTGAGCAAACGGCTCCATGTAGAGGGCAAACAGGAGCGGCGAGAGAGGGCAGCCCTGCCGCGTGCCGCGCTCGATGGCGAAGCCACCCGAGCTACACCCGTTTACCCGCACCGACGCTGAAGGATGCTTATAGCAATTAAATACCATGGTGCGGAACTTATCGCCGATTCCCAGTTTTTTGAGGACCCGCTCAAGATACGGCCAGTGAACTCTGTCGAAGGCCTTCTCCGCGTCAACGGACAACAACATCCGCTCCCCCGAGATCCTTGAGGCCTTCTCCAGAACATGCGTCACCCTCTTGGTGTTGTCAACCGTCTGTCTACCGGGCACAAAACCAGCCTGGTCCGCCTCCACCAGGTCGGGGAGGTGTGGACCCAGCCGGGATGCGAGAATCCCCGTGTACAACTTGAGGTCGACATTTAGGAGCGAGATGGGCCGGTACGAGCCGCAGAGGGCCCGGTCCTTCCCAGGCTTCGGGATTACCGCGACCGTCGCCCTCAGGAGATCCGGAGGGATGGCTCCCGGTTCGGAGAAAGAGTTAAACAGCCGCGTAAGAACAGGGGCCACGGTCGTGCAAAAAGTCTTGTAGAATAGCGACGTGTACCCGTCCGGGCCCGGGGCCTTGCCATGTTTCAGCCGCGCGATAGCCGAAATCACTTCCTCCACATGGATGTCCCGCTCCAGGTGGTCAGCCTGAGCCGGGTCCAGCACCGGGAGGGTCACCGACTCCAAATAGCTATCGGCATCCCGTGGCGAGGAGGGCTCCTCAGCATACAGCGCCTCGTAGAAGCCGCGGAAAGTCTCCGCTACCTCCGCGTCCCCGGAGACAACCCCCCCGTCCGCACCCACCAGTTCTTTCACCACGCTGCGCTGTTGCGCGACCCGGAGCCGGTGTGCTAGGAGCTTGCCACATCTGTCCCCCCCAGTGTAGTAGGCATGTTTCAAGCGTAAGGCGGCATACTCCGCCCTATCAAGATCCAGAGCGGAGAGGAGCTTCCTCGCTGCCTTCAACTGCCTCCATACCCTCGGCGCTCCCGTACGGCGGTGGACCTGCTCAAGCTCCCGGACTTGAGCTGTCAACTCATCCCTCTTCAGTTGCCGCTCCTTATTCTCGGCTGCAGAGATAGAGATGAATTCCCCCCGTAGGACGGCCTTCAGTGCCGCCCACTGTGTCGCCTGCGAAGTGTCAGTGTTGCTGTTGTGAGTGAGATAGTCCTGTATGACCTCCCCAACGCGTTGTACCACCGATTTTTTGTGTAGAAGTGTGTCCCGGAGGCGCCACGCCCCCCGAGAGGGGGAGGCCGCCGGCCACCGGAAAACGCCGGTGACTGGAGAGTGGTCAGACAGGGTCAGGACCCCGATGTCCGCCGCCGTGGCAGCGGCACGCATCGGTCCACTCACCAGGAGGTAGTCCAGCCGTGAGTAGGTGCGGTGTGCGTGCGAGAAGAAAGAGTAGTCCCTATCCGTGGGGTGCAGGGAGCGCCAGAGATCGTGCAAGTCCATTTCCGCAATCCGGGCCCTCCCAGCCTGGGACAGTTCCCCCGTCTGCGGAAAGCGCTGCGCCGATCTGTCCATCCCAGAGTCAAAGACAATGTTGAGGTCTCCGCCCAAGATAATGTGTCGGTCTGGGGAAGCAGTGACATCCACCAGCGCGGAATCTAGGAAGCGCTCTTGATGCTCGTTTGGGCTATAAACGGAGCCAACCGTAAATGCTATGCCTCCCAGGCGCATGCGGTACGCAAGGAGCCTCCCCTTCTGTTCAGCACACTTATGCAACACCTCCCCCCGAAAGGAGCTCGCTAGGAGAATAGCCACCCCCGCCGTCTTGTTCGCTGCCGAGGAAAAGAACTGGGTGGGGAACTTAGCAGAGCGCATCCTATGGCAGTCTCGGGGCAATAAGTGTGTCTCCTGCAAAAGGCAAATGTCCGCCTGCGTCCCCTCCAGCAACGACAGGATCGCTCTGCGCTTCACCGGGTTATTCAGACCCTGAACATTAAGGGTCACTACCTTTAGGCCCGGCATTCCTCGCAGGGATCGGGAGCGCCATGCAATGGGTAGGGAATCAGCGGGGGGGGCGCGCGGGGCCGCAGCGCGGGACAAGCCAAAACAAAGCGGGCATAGACAACATCGGACGGGACCTTCCCAACCCCAAAACAACTCCCTCCCCCACCCAAAACACAACCTCGGCAACTAACCATCCCCAAACTCAAACACCCCATAGTCTCAGTCAAGCCCCAAAACGGGCAAGTCCGTAGAAAAAAGCAAAGTGGACGTCCAGCCACTCACCTCCGCCCGCTCCCCCCAACCCCCCCGCCCCGTGCCAAGCATGTTAAGAAGCTAAAGACATCTCCCCCCGGAGTGTGTGTTAGGCCGTCAAGGCCACGCTAGAGGAGCCGGTCGAGTCCCCGGCCGCCGCCCTCAGGGCGTCAGCCCTGTCCGCCCTAATGGTAGGGGAGTCCGGGTGCCCCGCGCTGGTCGCTGAGCGCCGCCTCGTTGACCTCCGCCGATTCCGTCCTTCCGAGGACCTCCACGACGGCGTAGCTCCGTCCTCCTCCGCTGCCGTGAGCCCCAGGACACCACAAATGTCTTGCAAGGAGCGTAGCTGGTGTAATACTCCGTTCCACCGAAAAATCAGGCGGAAGGGGTGACCCCAAGAGTACTGCGTCTCATGTTCGCGCAAAAAGTCAGTGGCAATCCTAAAGGACCTGCGTTTCTGCAGAGTGATGGCGGAGAGATCCTGGTAAAGCGCCACCGGCCGATCCCGAAAGGTCAGGGGCTGTTTCCTGCGGGCTTCAGCCATGATACGCTCCTTTAGTGGAAAGTCGGGCAGGAAGGCCAGAATGTCCGGTGGGGGCGCCGATGGCTGGCGCTGACGGCCAACCCTATGCGCCCTGTCGATGCTGATGGGAAAGTCCGTGGCCTCCCCCAGGATCTCTCGGAACAGGGCCCGCAGGTAGCCCCCCAGATCGGACCCCTCATCCGCAGTCGGCACGCCACGCACTCGGATGTTGTTCCTCCGAGATCTGTTCTCAAGGTCCTCAGAGTGGGCCTGGAGCTCCACACACTGTTCCCGGAGGCGAAGAACGTCCTGCTGGAGATGGACTATCTCCTCCGCTCGCTGTTGGCCCTCCGTCTCCGCCGCTTCCACACGCTCACCTAGGCCCTCCACCTCTCTGCGCACTTCTCGGACCTCGCTGGCCACCTCCCGCTTCAGTGTCTGGAAGTCCTCTCTGAGGGAGCTAAACAATTCCTCCATAAAGGCCCTCGTGACAGGCGGCTCCCCTCCAGTCACATCTGCCGGAGCCCGGGAGGGCCCCGGTGAGGGCTGTGTCCTGTCCCGCAGATGCTGGGCCCTGCCAAGCATGTCCGGCAGAGTACGGTCCCCTTTCTTCGGGCCTCCTTTTCCAGACATCGCCAGCTCCGCAGTCGGGCACCGATCCAGGCGCCCCAGGGATGCTCAGCCGCCGGCAAGCACTCGGCTCGGGTATCCCCCACAAGTGAGGTCGCTGCGTCACAGGTGACAAAATGGCGGCCTAGTCCGGTCACCGTCAGCCGCAAGAGCTAGCGTGAGACAACCAAGGGGACCGCAGCGGAGGGGTCCCAACAGCTCATCCCTCCGGTAGTCAATCCAGCAATAGCGGGAGGTCGCCCGCAGCCAGCAGCCAGGACTCCAGCGGAGGCCGCCACCACTGCTCCTTCGGGGACAAAATGGCGGCCGGGCGGAGCGAGCCAAAACGACTAGGCCCGGCGACACCTCCGGGGCCTCCGAGGCACCCCGCAGTAAAATAAGTTCCACCACCAGCCCCCGATTGTCACGCATAGGGGGCCAGATGATCCGACCCCATCAGAGAGTCCGCCGTACCTCGGCTAGGGGTCAGGGCTTCCGCAGTGCAAGGCGTCGCCATCACCAGTCCGAGTGCCGGGGCACCCGTCCCAAGCCTTCCACACCGTCGGGCCCCTTCCCGCCAGGCTCCTTCAGTCACCGTCGAGCGGCGGGCCAGATCCCCTCCAGACCGCAACTTTCAGCACCAGGCCCAACCGAGGCGCCCGGACAGCTCTCCAATACGCTCCGCCCCTCGGGCTCGCCGCCGTCGTCCTTTGATCTCGGGCGAACTTTTGGGGGGGTTCCCCCGGGGCGATCCGGACCAAAACAGCACCGGTGTATGCCCCTGATGTTCCGCCACGCTCCTCTCCCGCGCTGAGCCTCAGCGGGGGGAGAGAAGCATAAGAAAAGGGCTTTAGCTTGGCCGGGCCGGAGGAGCTACGGGAGGAAGCGTCCGCTCACCCCGCCATCTTGGCCACGCCCCTGCTATTGATTTAGACAGAATATTGGAATCAAAATTTGATGACCTATTGCAAAGGAGAGGTTTTTCTTCTCAGGAAGAACATTTTTGGTCAGCTGATGAGGGTCTAGTGATAAAAAAAGAATAAAGCAAATAGAAACGTAAGAATTTGGGAAATACTGGTTTTGTAATTAAAAGAAGCAAAACCTAATTGGAGATGGTTTTCGCATTCGTGCGATACAGGGAAGTGTTGAGGACTCACAAGGGGACCAGTGTAAGGGTCCATCAAAAAGCATTTTGAGACCTATGAATGGTCAGAAACATACCTCTATTATATGTGATGAGTCATCAGGTAGTGTTAAAATCAAAATAAGCTGTTCTTCAGACTTCGATCCTGAGTCTGATGAAGTTAGGACGGTAAAGTCCACGGGACAGCTGGAAGGGGAAACTAATCTTAACCTTGGGTCTTCAACCAACCCTCTTGGGAGTCTATGTTTGACCCTATGCTCCTAAAACACCATTTTTACCCAGAATGGAGCCCAGCACCTCATGTGGCAGAGTATGTTGAAACATGGTTAAGGAAGCAAATCCCAAAAGATATTAGGATCCGACTTCGTTCTGAATGCCCTAGACCGAGTTTAGCTAATAAGATGATGATGACACCAGATTTGGATTCTGAGATTCTTGCCTTCATAGGCAAAGGGGTTTGTGACCCAAGCAAGGGTCTTGATAAAGGGCTCAGAATGTGCCAGGACAGGCTTCTGGACCTTACTGGTCCACTTACTAAAATGTTTGACATAGCAGAGGAGGCATATTTTGAGAAGAAGGTACTAGATGCAGAAGAATTTAGAGAATGAGTCCAGGGAGCTGTTTGCTTGCTGGGAAATGCAAACACAGCTATTTCTGCGGAGAGGAGGAAGAGTACCCTTTCTTAAAATTGATCCCAAATTAGCTGAATTATCAACCAATGAGGTGGGGTTAGAAGCTAATGGTATGCTCTTCGAGGACACCTTTAATAAAGAAATGTCCAAATATGTTGGAGCATTCAGTTCCTTACAGAAATCTCAAAGGGAAATTAAAAAGGTTTTCGATTGCCGTGTTTTTGGCAGGGCCGGGCAAATAAGAGGTCCATTCCCCAGCCATGGACAAGGAGTCAATAGGTCCTCTTTTTCAAGAGGATACAGACCCTATCAATTCCAGACCTTATATCAACCAGGGAACTTCTACCCTCAAATACAGAGAGATGCGGCTAGAGGAGGTCGTTGTTCGAGGGGTTCAGGTATGGTAAGACCCTTTTGTTACCCATGTAAAACTGGGTGGCAGACTTACCCAGTTTCTTCACAAGTGGTTCTTAATTACTCGGGACCCTTGGGCTCTGCAAACTGTTCGGGGATATTGCATAGATTTATTAGGGCATTCGTTTCAGGAACGGCTTCCGGAGATGGTAAGGTTCATCAAGGTTTATACAGAGTTAGTAAACACAGAAGTAGAAGAATTGTTAAAAAAGGAGCAGTGGTAGAGGAAGAGAATATGTTTTAAGGTTTTGTGAGCAATATATTTTTGGTAGAAAAGCAAGGGAAAGGAATGAGACTGTCATAAATTCAAGAGCTCTGAAAGTTTGAGCAGAATATCATCACTTCAAGATGGAGGGGCTCATATGTTGAGAGATGTTTTACAGTCAGGGGATTGGATGACCAGACTGGATTCAAAAGATGCCTATTTGATGATTCCTGTTTGAGGAGAGCATCAGAAATGTATTTGGTTCAGGTGGGCAGGAAGAATGTGGAAGTCTGTTTGTCTTCCATTCGGGTGATCTTCGGCCCCATGGTGCTTCACGAAGGTGCTGCGTCCTGTAGCAGCGTTCTTGAGAGAGAGGGGTATTCCATTAATTATCTATCTGGACAATATTTTGTTGATGGATCAGAACAGGTTGAGAGTAGCAGATCATACAATGACAGCGGTAAATCTGTTTGAAAATCTGGCTTTTGTGGTGAACAGAGAGAAGTCCTGTTTGAAAATGCTGTTGGACAAATTAAAAAGAATGAGGAAAGAGATTTGAAGGGTTTTATTAACACAAAGAATCTCTTTGAGGACGTTGGCAAGGGTGATAGGTTTGTTATCCTCAACAATCCAAGCTATTTTTCCTGGGTCCTTTGAATTATCGGGTTCTTCAAAGATTGAAGGGCAGACATTTAAGTAATTGATTGAGATACTCCGTGGAAGTTGTGCTTAATCAGGAGGCAAGGCAGGAGATTGTTTGGTGGTTAAAACATATGGATTCTTGGAATGGACGAGACGAGCCATTTTTGGGTAGAATCAGGATTTAGTAATGGAATCAGAGCTGAGTCTAAGCAGTTGGGGATCTCCCTGTGGGGAGATCTCAATGGAAGGTTTATGGACGGAGGAGGAAAGAGGACTCCATATAAACTGTTTTGAGTTGTTAGCGGGTTCATTTGCTATAAAGAGCTTTAGCAGAGGGAGAGCTTAATGCTCTGTTCTATTAAGGATTGGACAATGTCTCTGCTGTAGGATATGTGAACAAAATGGGGGGTCTGCGATCAAAAGATTTGGCAGACCTGGTGAAGATATTTTGGGATTTTTGTTTGATACAAAATGTGTCTGTGCAAACATAACAGATTCCAAGTCTGAAAATTGTGGAGGCAGACTGGTGTTCAAGGAATTACAGGGATTTGAGCGATTGGAGACTCCACAGGTTAGTCTTCTTGGGGCTGATGGAGCTTTGGGATACATGTCAGTTGGATCTATTTGCAAACAGAGTGAATACGCATCTGGAGAACTTTTTTAACTGGCGGCCAGATCCGGAGTCAGCAGGGATTGATGCTTTCAGACAGGATTGGAGGGGTCTGAAACCTTATGCTTCTCCACCTTTTGCTATGATTACTCGAGTAACTTTGATGGCACGCAGATGGAGGGAGTCAGTGATTTTGGTGACTCCCCTTTGGAAATCACAGGTCTGGTATCCTATACAGTTAGAGATGTCAATAGATTTCCCTGTTCTTCTTCCTGTGTTTCGGGAGTTGCTCCTAGGTCCGATGGGAGAGTTTCACAAACTGGTGGTTTCAAACCAACTGAGGCTAATGGCATGGAGAATTTCAGGCATGTTTTGGGAGCTACCTGGACTTTTGCAGGAAGCTTCAAAGCTTGTTAGGGAATCCTGGGCTCCAGGAATAAGAAAGATGTATAGATTGGCTAGGCAGAAATGGTTATGCTGGTGTGCAGAGGAACTTTGATCCCGTTTCAGTTGGTATAGTTGAGGTGGTTAATTATCTAACAGCTTTATTTAGTTCAGGTCTGGCTTACAGAACAATTAACGTTCATAGATCAGCTATTGCCGCTGGACATGAGTTGATCAATGTGTTGCCTGTGGGTCAAGATGCTCTGGTGAGGAGATTAATGAGAAGCGTGAGAGTTACAAAACCTCCGGTTTCTAAGTATAATTCGATATGGGATTTTTCTATAGTTCTTAACTATTTGAAAGCTTTGGAGAATAGTAGTGCTTGAGTCAGAAATTAACGGTTCTATTATGCTTGCTATCATATAGGAGAGTTTTGGATGTGAGAGCGTTGGATGTTTGTGGAAGAATGTTTAATACTTAAGGAGTGTGTTTTTATTTAAGTAAGAAAACGAAAACGGACTCTAAATGAATTTTCTATCCTTAGTTTGATGAGCATGAGGAGTTTTGTGTGGTACGTTGTTTGAAAGAGTATAAAAGGAGGACTTTTGGTCTTCATTTTTAAAATGAGAAACAGCTTTTAATTTCTTTTAGACAACCGCATAAGGCAGTTACTAGTCCAACGCTAGCCAGATGGGTGAAAGAGATTATGATGAATGCAGCTGTGGATGCTAGTTTTTTTTGGTGCACATTCAGAAAGAAGAGCTTCAGCTTCAAAAGCTTTTATGATGGGAGTTGCTTTACAAGACATTTTGAGCTGTGCAGATTGGTCGAATGATGCTGTTTTTTGAACATTTTATTTTATTTTAAACCTGTTGTAAATGCTGCTTTTGGTCTTTTGGAGAAGCTTTAAACTTGCAATAATGTTATATATATATAAAGTGTTTATACTTACCTGTAAAATACTTATATTTTCAAACATAACCTTGATCAAGCATATGCCTTTTTCAGTCATGCTCTTACAACAAAATTCATAGTGAAGGCATGTGTTAAGGCATATGGACGTTCACATTTTGTGTTGTAATGGTAATACGTTGTAACAGCACTTGCGTTGTTACAACCACATTGCAATGGTATGCATTGTAATAGCATGCATTGTGCCGTCATACATTCTGCAGCAGTACATCGCATACAGGGCATGAAGAAATATGATCACATTACCCCCATCCTGATGCAACTCCATTGGCTTCCCTAGCCAGCCCGCACCATCTTCAAAACCAGTCATTTACAAAGCTATCACGACCAGTACCCCTGCTTAACTTGCAGGCAAACTCAGATGACATGACTGTTATCATCAGGTGTAGAGGGATAGGTGCAGCAAAAATTTCCAACTTTGAAAACTGCATGATTGCAGTGGCTGCACAGACTACAGAAACCACCTCTAAGTTTAAATCTGATCAAACTGAGGTTTTGCTTAAGAGTGGTCTTTCTATTATGGGAACATTTGCTATAATTGCCTTAATGTCGATATGATACTGTATCTGGTCTCCAACGATCTTTTTTTCCCCCCATGCCATCTTGATTTCGGTACTGTTTTAGACTTTGTTTGTGGTGTTGAACGGTTTTCTTATTTGATATTTTGAATGAATTGTACTGGATGAATTTATAAAACTTTCTCGATGGATTTCAATAAAAAAAAATTAAAAAGTGGTCTTTCTACGATCTGCCTGATACTTGATGGGCTTCCAATTGGGGTCTCCCAACTACCTCCACTGATAAAGCTATAACTGTGGCAGTACTGCTAGCCTCCTCTTTGTCTTTCATCCTCATATTGACAAGGTTGCTGTGATCTCTGACCTCTTTCTTAAGATACCCAGGAAGATTCTACCTTTCCTTGACTTTGAACTTAAAGAGATTGGTATCCAAACTATGATTGTCTGGCGAATTATGGTAACGCCCACTATTTGGGCTAACATAAACACCTGACTATTCATCTCTACATATTTTGGAGTAACACAGTATGTGAGCTGCAAAATCTTTCCTACTGAACCTCCCACAGGCCCCATCTCCACAAACTCCACTGTCTTCCATATGAAAAAAGTTGTTTGTCTTCCTTGACGTGCACAGGGCAGTTTTTCATTCTGGTAATTTGCATCTACACTATTATTCAGGTCTTTTACTCCTTCCCCAGCCCTGTGGTCTGCATCATTGGGCCTTCTTTTGCATCACATCCGCCGCGGCGGGCGTGCCTTTTTAGACAATATTGCTACCCTTAGAAATAAACACCTTCTTGTACATCTTTCGACATGCACTCTGTATTCACAAAAGGCAAAATAAAAAACATGTTTTTTCTGATTAAAGTTTCTGCCGACCAGAATCAAGCAACATGACAACTTTGGGTATGAATGTACTCTATACCAGTCAAAACAAATCAATTACTACATTTGATTGCTTGATTGAGGCCAAAATCTATCTTTCAATTCCTCTCTGGCAAATAAGCTAGCCTCTTTTCAGTGGCATATCTGAAACATTGACAGGAACTTTAACATATGCCTTCAACACTGAGCTTTGCTCAAGTTTATGCTATGTAAGCATAAATGCTCTGTTAATAAACATGTTGTTTTTGCACTTTTGAAGTGTGTTATTGTGGCCTTTTGTGTTTTTGCTACAGTTATTTTCCTTAAAAAAATGTGGTGCCAAGATCCGTACAATTTATTTGTTAACATAGTTTTAAAAGTCCCAGCTGTTATAACTATGCAATTGCTAGAATGGCTGTTAAAGAATCCGTTCTATTTAAAGATATACGAGCTGAATTATTCATGGCTTGATAATAAGGGAAAACTGGTATGGGAATGTTATCCCTGAAGGCTTGCTTAGGAAGACCACTCTTAAATTATGGCTGCCAACTCATTGTGCTGGAGTTAATAACGAAAATGCTTCCGAATTGTAAATTAGAAATACGCCCGATTATTGTAAAATTAATGTCACATATGAAATATACAATCACTTTATTGGCCTCTCCATACTGTGCATCCTGCTAGTATAATTTACAGCATTTTAAATTACAGTTTAAACAAGCCGAAAGTTCACTTCGCGTTTATTTATTATAACGTATTTTTGGTTATTATCACTAATTGCTTAGGCAACCGATTTGTGAAAAAGACAGTGCTTAGTTGGTGAAAAAGACAGTTGAAGAAAAAGTAATACTCACTCCACCTGAGACTGTTCACTGTTTTAACCGTAAAACAAAAATTATTCTTAGTTATAGAAGAAAATGTTGCAGGAAGAAATGTGTGCATAGAACTGTCACTAGGTTCATAAAACAGGAGAGTGCACACAGCACAGTTAAATAAACATATTTATTTAAGGAGTGTCTTGAGCGCTGCTGTACATGTAGTCAGTTCACAACACTGGTGTGCTCAGCACAGTTGGATAGTACTGGGATAACAATTGTTGCAAAGCCACAATTGTTCACACAACCAATCACAGCTGAGCCAAGGTCTGTGATGGTCCTACCCTGAATAACCTGGGTGCGCAGAAAGGGCAGTTAATAGTTAGGGTTGATGTGATGCCTAGGATTTCAAGTACATTCCGAATGCAAGCAAAGTTTCCATTCACCCTTCTTCTGTTTCTGAACGACTAGTAATCCTGAACAGATGGCTCTCTGCAGATCAGGGCAACATTCTAATGCCCAACTGAAGATCTATATTTATCCACCCTACATTTAATAAACTGACTGCAATGAATCCTCAATAGGGTTGCTAGATTGACACTTAGCCTTGGAAAACGGGACAAAATAAATATTGCTCCAAACGCCTTCCTCAGGCAGCGAAATGAAGAATAGATTACATTCAAATTCATTTGAACCTGCTAGAAGGCTGTTAGACCTTACAGCCTTAGGATGGTTAGCTGGACATTTCACTCGTACAAAACCATTGAAATTCCTCCGATACAGTTAGTTGTACTAACTACATCTTGCACGCCCGCAATACACTGCTGATGATGTCACATATTACATCATTCATGACATGGTCAGTGACATCACTGCTAATTCCTAACTATATCAAGCCTGAAACCTATGTTTTTTTCAGTGAATATATATATATATATATATTCACTTAAAAAACCATAGGTTTCACACAAGTTATAGTTAGCTGTACATTTCACTCGTAAAAAACCAATGAAATTCCACGTTATTTTTTGATCAGGTAACTGTAACTTGCGCGACCGCAATCCACAATGTGTCATTTCAGATGTCATCATTGATGTGATGAGTGATGTCACTGACCATGTCATGAGTGATGTAATATGTGACGTCATCAGCAGTGGATTGGTTGTGTGTAACCTATGGTTTTTTAAGTGAATTTGCAAGGTTTTTTAAATGCTAATTCCTAACTATAACGTGTGTGAAACCTATGGTTTTTTCAGTGAATTTGTACGGTTTTTTAAATGCTAAGTTATCTATTTATTGTTAATTTTTGCGCGCACGGTGCGCTTCGCGCACCGTGCGCGCGCTGTGGGCACTCGGTGCGCTTCGCACACCGAGCGCCCACCTTGCGCATTTCGTAACGTGCACGCCATGCCATTTTTTACAATATATCTATTGTTTTTTTCTCCCTTGGGGGTCCTTAGATTTATATATTAAATGTGATTGTTAATTTTGTTTTTTTTTTTTTTTTTTTTTTACCGTACGCGGAATCCCCGATTTTTCAAAAAAATTATTAAATTTATTTTTCATACTTTTTGGTCCTTTGTGAGCCCTCTGACGAACGCTAGGGGGTCTGCAACTCTCTTCGTTGCCCCCTTTTCATGTTATCAACCTTTGTATTTCAGTGCGAGAGACAGAAAATGACGGCCGATACTTCCTGGTTTCGACCGATTCGAATGTTTACTTTGATCTAACAACCAATCAGAATCGCGCTCGCGCACGTCACCGTACGCGTACGGTAAGCTTACCGTAAGCGCACGGAGCGCGCTTACAGATATATATATTGATTTAAATGCTATTTTCTCAGAAACTACTGAACAGATTTACACCAGACCTACAAAAGGCACTTCCTTGACCTGCGGACTACCTCTCTGCCAAATTACAAGTAATTCTGTTCAGCCGTTCGGGCTGTAGCTGTGTCTAAAGGTCCTATGGAAAAATGCATGGGGAAAACGCGTTTTGGGACCCCCCTTTTTTCTCAGCCCCCGCTTGACGAATCACCCCGAGACTTTTATGGCAGGAGCGGAGCGTAGCGCCCCATTAGTTTTGAAAATTTCGCGAGGATTCGTCGACCGGCGCCAAAGTTATTCCAAATAGAATGTTGCGGATTTCCTATGGAAACAGGGTCCTAACTATAACTATCTACTGGCGACCGCTAGTAGATAATATATATATATATATATATATATATATATATATATATATATATATATATATATATATATATATATATATATATATCACAAATAAATATATATAGTGTTTATATATATATTGTCCTTCGAAAGCTAGTGCACAATAAAGTTTTTGTGCCGTTTCCTGGTGTGCTGTTTCTTATTCCTGAATCTTCTGGAAATTAAGATTTGGATCGTATCTTAGTGGCCGCTGCCGCCACTGACAGCACCAACGTTGCAGGCCTGGGGGCTGCTCTCGCAGCAAGCTACGGATTCAATATATATATATATATACACAAATTTCTACCTTGTGCCAATCAAAATATTTCAGGTACACTTTATCCAACATGTAAGACTGTTTAACGCTACAGAACTTTCACTTCAGTCAAAAAGAAAAGGGACTTTTCTCCATGGATTTCCAAGTGAATTTAATTGCCTTAAAAAGCCATAACAATTTTAATATTGGTTCCATCTGCCACAATAGTGCCTATGCACAGATGTCAGAAAAAGTCAGACAAGCAGATCCTCTTTCAGATGTGAACATGCAGCTGGTCTTATATTAAAAGACAGGCACTGGCAGTTGCAGTTTAAATTATTTTCAATGCAGGCTTACTTGGGTGAACCTCCATTACAAAGCCTTATTTGCAGCAGAGTTCCAAAAACCGGAGGTTTAAAACAAAAACTGGACTTTCACAAGTCAGACTATGCTTACCTACATGCTGATTTGTCTTAATGGTGTGTGTGAGTAATAACTTTGTCTCTAAACGAAACCTGCACACCCATACAGTGCTTAATTTGTGGTGTGGTTGTAAATTGTGAGCTCCACCGCTCATTTTTGCTGAATGGGATTTATTTTCATCATGAGTCCTGGACCCAGAGCAACAGAGAGAAAAGCAGAGAGAAGGATAATGAACACTGAGGGGTATATTCGCAAGAACGTGTGATAACTACTGCAAGAGTAGGGTAACGTAACTTTCAATATCGCAGCCCATCGCGGGAAAATAACCCTGTGTCAACGTGGAACTCCCAACAAGGCGGTAGCATGCAATAGACACCAGATAACGCGTCCAATGTCAGCGTCAAAATCAACACCACGCCTCAAAAATGCGAAACGCGAAAATTCATGCGATGAGGCCAATCGCGGTACAAAAAGTAGCAAAAAGCAGCCACAGGCCTGCAAATCCCACGAGCCTTGCGGGAAAATGCACCATAAAAACCACAGAAACAACACACCAGAAACAAGCCTAAGCACGGAGCAACATGGATGCACCCTGACCCAGCACAGAGGACAACGCAAACCCCCAAATACCACCAGCAAGGAACAACGGGCTCGGGGAAGGCCAAGGAGAAAAGGGAGAGGAAGACGGGGTACAGACCACAGGAAAACAAAACCAGCGTCACAGAGGTGACCAAACACTACCAGGAGCCGTGAATGCAGCCGGAGTGTCAAGGAGGCCAACGGAGGAGGCCATGAGGTGCCAGCAGGACGTGACAACCTAAACCAGGTACAAACCCGCTGTCAACAGGAAGGCACCAACGGCGACAGGAGGTGGCAGTCCAGCGCCTCAGGAGGAGCTGGAGGAAACCCAGGCCACAGTCATCAGTGTGGAGACGGTGCAAAGAGGGAGTATGGACACAGCTCGAGAGGACCTGACAACATCAACAGGGAAGGTAACGGACAGGGACTGGGTGGCCGGGGGGAGATGGGCACACATGCACAACGAGGCGTAGCACACTGCACACCCACAATTACCCAGGATCATGTCCCACATCCCCTGGGCACACTGCAGCACACACACATAGCAAGAACAGCACACCCACATCGACGACCACGTGGTACAATGCACATAGCCGACACTGCAGAACAGAGGACACAACTGGCTCCGCACATGCACAGAACATGCCTACCACATCTGACAAAGCATGAAACAGTGAAATGAAAATGTACATGTACGACCTCATATCCGCCATGCAGTCCAAATCTACACTGTCCCGCAGAAGAATCCAGTGCCTCACAAACAGACATAATGTAAATTGCCAAACAGTCTGCATGTAAACCAGAACAATGCGCCATGTCAACACAATGTTAACATGCATCTTCGCTTCACATTACAGAGGGACACACAACTCCTACAGCAGAGCACAAAAGTCAACACATCTGTGATGCCTGAGAGGGCCACCACACCGTCAACACCGACGCCCTACAACAGCCCATGGATATCCCATGCAAACCACCACTAGGACCAGGGCAGACAAGCTACTCAGAGGAGAACACAGCCCCTGCAACAGACCACACAGCAGGAAGCACACGCAAGCACAGCTGGCACACGACACTTCACCCACCCACACATGGCACCCCAATGCCATGTGTCATCACGCTAAAAGAGTTGGCCCAACAGGTGGTGGTGGGTGCCGAACCCATGGAAGGTGAGCTAGAACAGATACGTTGGTGTCTATCACCCACAGGGACCACCCACACCCCACAAAGGAGACCCACACTGCCACTGAGACACATGCAGATGCACATTCACAGTACAGAACCACGCCCAGGGGCGTGCAAATAGCAGTCATACACCCACGTTGGCGCGGCGAACGACGGCCCTGGCCACTCCCCTTACGAACTGAGTGGTTGATGACAAAGCTACATGTCCAAGCTCCAACCCGCTGCCTGCGGTGACTGCATCCGATGTACACAGCACACTGTAGTGTACTGGGCCCTGGGCCCTCATGCATACAACAAGACCACAGGGACACATGTAGATATCATGTCGAACTGGCTACAGGAACGTGCGCCCGGCCCCTTTATTGGAAGGGCCACATGTACAGTGACGCCTGTGCTGGATGTGTGTGGGGTGAGTGTAAGCCAGTCCACATGGAATGCTTAGTGCTGGCAACAACTTGAACATTGGACAGCAGTGCAACGGAAACAGAAAACACATGCATAACAGAGTCAACTGCACAGCAACATGGTGGGAGCCAGAGTAAGGACAGAGGTTCCCCAATATTCAGTCAGGAGGTTTCGTGAGTTGCAGTGCACTGAGGTAGGGGCACTAGAGATGCGCGCTCATGTGAAGGAATTGCTAGGATTGTGTCACTTCGAGTTAGTCCTGATGCAGATGCAGTGGGGTGTGTTACACCTGCATCAACTTCCTCATCAATGTCCCAGGTCTCCCACACTGTCTGAGGGGACAGTTGCGTTCACAGTCCACAGCGCAAAACCCAGTAATGGTTCCAGGCGTGTAGCTTGACTACCACCTCAGTCTGCAATCCTACCTTGTGGATGTTGCCTCCTGCCCTCCCATTGTCTGTGCCATCTCCCTTACGCACACTTGACACATCTTCCCCATCATATTCCCAGGTCTTCCACACTGCATGAGGTGACATAGCTGCGCAAAATCTCCACAGCACTAAACTTAATCACTAACGGATCACTGGCACCTGTGGTGCTGAGCAGGGTATCAGGCTGATGATGGCATCCACGACAGGTCTGTGCAACTCCGTAGGTCTGTCAGGACCACCGTATCAACTCTGGCAGATGGCGGTTGGAGGTGGTCCTTGCGGTGGTGGCATGTGCCTCCTGCGGTGATTCTACGTCCGGGCCGGTCAGAACCCGAATCTATGTGTGGGCCCTGGTGGCCCGCAGTTGCGGCCCGAGGCAGACAATGGCGTTGATGACCCCAAGACCACCGTCACAGAGGTCATCCAATATATCAGAAGAAGGACTCCCAGACCGAGCGGCACAGAGTTAGTGGCCCCAGATGCACTGCGGCCGGAACAGGCACCCTGCCACAGGACAGTGATTTGTGGTGCACTGAGGTAGGTCTACGCGCAGTGGGTGGGTCCTCATCGATGTCCAAGGTGAATGTGGCATAGGCTTGTGGGGAACAGAGGAAGGTGTCCTCTAGGGCGGGATGCGGAAGGTCTGATGTCATCAGGCAGCAGCAAATGGAGGAGTGGAAAGTGCCAGCCTCGTTTTTATCACCAATTCCGTATCAGCTACATGAGGATGAAAACGTCCCCTAATCCATAGACTCAGACGCCACCAATGTATGACCAGAGAGTGTCCATGAATGTAGGGTAACAAACTTAGTGGCATACAGGTGCTGATTGTGGGGATGCAGTCTGCGATGATGCCGGTACACTGACATGAACTCCACCACTGCCAAATCAAGACTGTGACCTACTGGACAACAGTGTAGGCCGGAGGCAGCGGTCAGCAGTGGCCCACAGGCACGTGTCATTGGCTGGTGAGGCACAGAGTTAGTGACACCAGGGCAGTTGTCGGTAGTGTTCGATCACCTCCGTAACGATGATCTTGTTCTCTCCGGACTGCAACGCGTCATCCTCTTACACCTCTCCGTGCATGCTTTGACATGTTTTCTGCCTTTTGAATAACCGATGTTCAATTCCAAATCTGTGACCCACTCGTGCGCAGCGTAGGCCAAGGGCAGTAGTCCGCGTAGGCCCACAGACATGTGTGGTTGTGATACCATGCACAGACTTGTTGGCCCCACATCGAAGGGGGTATAGTGACTTGTCCTATGCCTTAAATGGTGTTCACTGCCATGGTGTAATCAAAACTCAGTTCCAAATGTGTGACCTACCTGACCGTGGTGTAGGCCTGAGGCAGCGGTCAGCACTGACCATTCACCGAGTGTCGCCGGCATAGGTTGGATGGCCCTACCAGCCTGCGTAGTTCAGGTTCAGTGGCACCACGTGTTTGGACACCTCCCTGTATGTGACCCAGGTTTCGTCCAGACTGAGCCGCATCTTCCTCTAACTTCTCTCCGTGCGACCACTGGTGTGGACTCTGGCATTCGTGATTTGCGCCAAGGTGCTGGATGTGGGACCTACAGGTCCGCAGGGTAGTCCTGGTTCCTCATCCACGTATCACCGGCTGGCGGTGAACAGGGTTAGTGGCGCCATGTGTCGCAAGAAGCCCATATGGAACTATTCCTGACTGATCGGGTGGGGCCTGTTGCTGTTGCCGCTGGCCCGGATTTGGGGTCACTGCCATTCATGACTCAGTTTCATATATGGGACCTACTGGGCTGAAGAGTAGGCCTGAGGCGGCAGTACGTCAACGAAAAAGGACTAAAGCAAGCCTGTGTTGTGGAGGCCGTGATGGTCTGAGGAGGTTGCCAAGGTCGAGGGACTCGGGCCTGGAGCTTGTGTCGGAATGTGGTGGGTCCTCCTTGACACATGCCAGTGAGGCCTGGCTGCACTGGGGTGGGCCTGGCGGGTTCATGGTCCAGCGTGCCGGGGTCCGGCAGGCGCACAGCGTCGCAGGCAACTCCGCTCAATCGGACGGCGTCTGCCTCGTGGTGGGGTGAGAGGTGCCACCCTGGCAGAGACATTGGGCTTTCCGGAAGAGGACCAGGCCCAGGGCTACGTGCTTCTTATTCACACCCCTATGCTGGTGTGGCGTACGCCGGGCCATCCACCTCCTGTCACGCTTAGGGGGGGCATAACAGGCAAGATTTCCACAAGGTCCAACACAGGCTGTGGTGACATGGTTGAGTCCACTGTCCACTACACTCCATACACCAGAGGTGTATGTCACCATGGATATGGGTGTGTGCTGCATACTGCGGTTTGTCCAGCACTTCTCCGCCACACTGGGCATTGTGTACTTTCCCAATCATGGTACTACTGCATCCTTCACACATGCCTGTTTGCCACCTCTCCCCACATTCAGCTGTTGTCTGGCTGAGGTGCCATGCCATTGATGGCTCATGTTCACGGCTTGGCCAAGTAACCATTGTGAGTTGTTCTGTTGTGTCTGGTGTGTGGGCATGTTGTTGTGCATGTTGGTTGTGATTTTGTGACGTGTGCATTGCCAGAGTTGTGATTTGCATGGTTGTGGAGTTGAGGTGAGTGGGGTGTTCATTTGGAACTTGCCAAGGGGCTGTGCATTTCCCTTGTTGCCATCCGGGGTGTGCTGGTTGATGATGGACGGTCGGAGGACGAAGGAATCATTCACACTGGCTGTGTATTTGAAGGCAACATTGTTGGAGGCTCCAAGGTGTTCTGTTGTTGCCTGCACATTGGGGTGGAACGTGTGCTTTCTGTTGCGGTGATTGTGTGGTGTGCCACCAGGGGGCACAGGTAGGACATGTGTGCTGTGGATTGCCCCCAACACGTGTGTGCATGCTGCTATGGCGTAAGGTTCTTGCTTGGTCTCCTGTGTGACCTGCGCATTGTGTTGGACGTATGGGGACTGGGGTACCAGGGTGATGGGGATGTCCAGGACAGGTGTGAGGGACTTGGATGTGGCTGGCTGTGAGACTCCTCTGACTCTGGCGGGTGTTGGTTGGGGCCAACAGGTGCAGCCAAGCCAGCAGCTTGGCATGGGGTGGGATGTTGGTTGTCTGCTTAGTTGGTGCCGTAGGCCTGTTAGGCGATAATGTTCAGGATTCGTGGGATGGTTGTCCCTTTCAGCCTGTGGTGAATGGTAACATTGTCAGAGGTTGGGTCTGTGTGGGTGGTACGCTTCCTGGGGATCCACTGTCTTTGTCTGCGCTGCGTCTGTGGTGGTCCGGGGGGGGTGTTCCAGGTGTGAGTTGTGGTCCTGGGGTGGTGTCGGTGGGTGTTGTGGCCCTCTTGGGTGTCCGGGCTGCATGATGGGTGGCTCCATGGCATCTGTTGCCCTTCCGATGTGGCCCTGGGCTGTGCTCCCTTTTGTGGTGCAGGCTGCCATCCAACTTTACACCAGGTCAGAGCAGGTGTAGATTTCCTGGTGCTAACGTGCCTTATCGCAGATCTGGCTGATTGTTGAGAATGTTGAGGTGTGATGTTGTTGCGGCTTTTGGCAAGGGAATGCCCACTCTGCATCTCATTAGCGATAGTTGCGGGGGGCCTCTGTGGCAATGTTTTTTGTGACTGCTATCACGGGTAAACTGGTACTGTGGGCTTTTAGCACCAGCTTGTGAATGGGGAAGTAAATTTATCACGACTTTGGCTGTGATAAAGTGCCATTAATTCGGCAATAGCTTCTTGTGAATATGCCCCTGAGTCAAATAATAGGAAAACAGTGATAAAGGGAGAAAGCAGGAAACCTGGAAGACAGTGATAAAGAGACAGCTGTAGGGTGGTGGAAGAAAGGGACATGAGGTGGAATTCAGGCAACGGGGGTGTGGTCTGGCCACAAACAGAGATGGTGCTTGAATCCGGAGCTCCGTGTGTTGATGTTCCCTGGATGGTGGTTGCGGCATCTCCTGCAACACAGGGCTCGTCCAACTCCCCCTGCCAAATACAACACCCACCACCAGCACTGCAGCAGTGACAGGCAGCTTCATGGAGCCTTCAAACCTCTTCTCTTGGTTCTGCGCAGCCTGAGGCAAACCAGGCCTACGTCGCGAGGAGTAGCCGCATCCCACAGCATCACAGGAGGCCTGGCTGGGCCGATTCTCAACTGGCCACCTCACTGGAATCAAACGGTGACAGATGCTCCACCTTACAGATCGTTGGGGTCAGAGTCAATATACACTCACCGCGCCTGCCACATACTTTGCCTATGGGGCACAGCTCAGGACCCTGACGCACCACCTGAGATCCTTCGGCCCCGATGATGCTGGCACCACTGGGTGGGCCTCAAGCGGGTGTCTTGCACGGACCTGCAGCCTACCCCCAGGTGGCGGCCCATATCTTCCTCTTGTCTCCACCCAGAGTGTCTTCTGCCTGAACCCTCCAAGAGACACTGTCCGCAGTCAATTCTCCAGCTAGGATGGCCGTTCCTCACCAGTTGGGCCTCACCACCAGTTGGGCCTCCATCAGCAAGCTCCATGACATCCCTGAAGACCCCCACGGCCAGGTTGGCAGTACGTGGCCCGGGGTGCAGGGTGACGAGGGGGCCCTACTGGTTGCTGTTACTCTGCCCCCCTCTTCTTCTTCTGTACTGAACCAAGGGCGGTGCTCCAGCCACACCATGACTGAGGCCTAGTAGAGTGGACCTGTGACATTGCCAGCTCTGCCCCGTGGTGGTCCAACCAGAGCCGGCACCTGCAGACACGACAGTCCCTCCACTACAGTCTGCATGAGGACCCTGCTACCATCCTCTCATTGGGGGACCCCACCGGAGGCAACGAGGAGTGCTGTGCCTCCTACATCTTGTATGTTACATGCCACCTGCACTGCAAGGGGCACAACCCTGAGCTGTGAGGGCACCTGAAAGCTACTTGGCATGTGGGGGCGAGTGGCAGCTGAGACCGTGGACTGGTGGGACCAGGCCTGGACCCGGGCCTTTCATTTGCCTGCCCCATTCGCCAGGGATTCACCGACACTGAGGTGCCCGCTGACCCCCTGTGCAGCCTGAACATGGATGCTACCAAATTACTGGGGGACCACATAAAGGTGATGCTTCACCACCTGTGGCCTCATCTGGAGCCCCTGCCATCGCCACCCACTGACCCACCACAGAGCGTCCGCACACTGCAGTGCAAGGACAAGGGATGTCTCCTGACAAGACAATGGGCACGCCTGCCTGACAGCTGCTCTTGTCTGAGGCCCTCAACCTGCCTCGTATTATGCCCACCCCCCCCCGGCGCTACCCATTCTGCACCGAACTCCTCTTGATATGCTGCTGTTAATGCCCTAAAAACCACCATGAAGTCCCTCCTACATGAGATCATCGTTGCGGGTCGCATGGATGCGAACATTTCCACATTGACGGCCGAGACTAAATCCATCCATTCAGAAATTGCAAGCTTCCAGACCAGGGTGGAGGGTTTGACCCAACGAGTTTCCATGCTGGAGGACTGCATGAATATCCTGCCAGAGCGGGATCAGGAAATTTTAATCCCCTGCAGCAAGTTAATCGAATTGAATGTGGCAGGACAATGTATGTTTTTTCGGCTTCCCAGAGTCTGTGGAGGGGTGAGATGTCAAAATCTTCCTTAAATATACACTCCTGATGCTCACCGGCCTTACCTTTGACCTTCCCTTGGATATACAGAGAGCTCACCGCATAGGTCCGTCAAGACGGGGAGCGTCCACACGTTCGCGGCACCTCATAGCCTGTTTCCTGCACCGGGAAGAGGCCCGACAGTTAATTTCAGCAGCCCGAACGCATGGCCCCATACATTTATGAGGGACACGAGGTGTGGATGGCTGCGGATTTCTCCAGGGAGACGAATGAGCATCGCAAAGCCTTCTTAAGCCTCCACCCCACGCTCTGACAGCAGAACATTAAATATGAACGCTTAGAGCCTGCTCGCTTTAGGATTACCAAGGATGGATACCTCTCCATTCAGGACATGGACACTGTCACTTCAGCTACTGTGGAGGGTCATGCCCTACCATCGTCCTCCCACACAGCTGCTCCCAGTGGCCTCGGGTGGAACTTCAGGGGCTCTCAACACAGGGATCACGACAGAGCAGCCCACTCTCAGGGCGAGAAAGGCCAGGCTCTCCAGGCGGTGGCTGCACTCATTAACGAGCAGGACAGGGACAAATCCTGCTCCCCTTGAAGCTTGCCTCTGCCCCAGAGATCGAGCCCTCAGCACTGTGCAGCCACAGTGACCCGGATACCAGGGGGATCTGCATCTGGAGTGTTGACAACAGAAGAAGGTGTGCCTTCTTGCAGTCTATCTTTTTCTTTCTGATTTCTTATGAATTTTCCATGCCTTTCTTATTGTTAATTTTCATTGTTTCTCTTATGCCACTGTTTGCTTGCCATTTATTTCACTGTAGCACTTCATGTGCAGTCCCCTGCTCCTGACCAATGTGTGTACAAATGCACTGACCCTTTATCCAGCAGCGGCATGCAGTCGCCACTGCTATTTCCCACCTATTCGCACCTCTGCTCTCTGTACCCCATGCATTATGCGTCTAGTTTCCCAGTGGGCTCGTACATACATGCTTTTAAAATGATCCTCCACTGCGCAACCCGCCTATGACATTGCTCCCGGCACCTTGCCCTTCGCTAGAGGCGATATACCCTTGTCGCGAACGGGGGACGGGGTACCTCAGAACCATGGTCACCTCCTGTCCCTCGTGCATCCATATCTGCACATTTGTGTGATTTCTAACCTACCTTGCGCCCGAAAGGTGCCTCCCTGCACACTTCATCCGCAAGCCTAGACCTGCAGCACAAAGTTTAGAGCCCAAGGTACTGCACTTCTTCCACATAACCCAACTACCTATTTCCTCCTTCCACCTTCCATCCTTCCTTCCCCCCTCTGACCCGTCCTTTGTTGCGTTCTGGTGTCACAAGACCTCCCACTCCACCCCATCTGTTGTCTGTCTGCAGATGCCCTTTTAGCATGTCCGGCTTCCATACCTACCTGTTCCCTCTCCTTCCTACCTGAGGCCCCTCCTTTCCTCCACTTCTCATGCCCCCACCACACCCCTCTCCACCCTCCTTTCTTCCCCTTGTGCGCCCTAACCCCATTTCCCTGTCGACTACTGCTGGGCCATCCCCTCCCCCCACTTTCTACCCTCCTCCCCCACCCCTGCCCTCTGATGGTTCGCAGCCCTCTTCCGCCTGTGTCGCCCTCACACCCCTGCAAGTCTCCCCCCGGCTGGCATTCACCACCCACTCTTGCCCCCACACACTTGCTGCCACCCGCGCAGAACCCCGGACTCCATATGACTGCACCTGCACTGCATGCCCTTCAACATCTGCACATTCTTTCCTGGAACTTCCATGGCCTCAGGCACCACATTAAATGGAGAAATGTGCTATCTTACCTGCAGGCCAAAAGAGCAGATGTGGCTCTCCTACAGGTGACACACCTGGATGACCTAGAAGCCGACAAACTGCATCGCTACTGGGTGGGTAGAGTAAAACATAGCAGCATTTCGACGCTACCCATGACCACAAACAGTCACAGCATATATGTGGTGTAGCAATACTTCTTTGCAAATCGTTGCCTGTCACGGTCATGAAGACATGGTCTGATCCAGATGGCAGGTATGCGTTTGCCAAGATAAGGGTGGGGGATAGGTCCCTGTGTGTGGGTTTGGTGTACACACCGAAGGGGACCAAACACGCTTTCCTCTGCCAGTTAAACCGCCTTCTTTTGGAGATCAATATATCAAAAGTACAAGAGCAACCCATATGTCCCTGTGAACTGGGTATTAGCTAGTCAGCTACAGACAATTTTTTACATTTAAAGAAAGGTTTATCATTGTTGCAAATATATGAATTTTTGCAAAATACTCTCTCATGAGCCTAAAGAAGGAGTGATACCATCTGGAGGTTTAAAAGGTGACTATTGTGACTTATGTGGCACACTCTAAACACCAGATGTACCGGCAAGTGCGGATCAAATCCCAGCATTCCTTCAGAATGTCAATCTCCCGCACTTAACAGACAAGGGCCGAGAGCTCGTAGTGGTGGACATTAGTAAAGAGGAGATAGCCATCTCTAAGCTACCCTATCACAAAGCCCCAGGAAAGGACCGCTTCTTGGCTGAATTCTACTGATGGTCAGGGAAAGAGGTGATCGACTCCCTTCATGCAGCGTACCAAGAGCCAGAGCGGGCAGCCTCTTTGGATCCTTTCCTAGTAGGGCGGTGATCGAGGTCCTTCAAACCGGGAAGGGATTGGTTGCTATATGGTAACTACTGGCCAATATGTCTCCTAAACGGCGACATTAAGATCCTCACAAGCAAAGTGACATAACGCTTAAAAACGGTCCTCCCCTCCCTCATTCATAACTCGCAAGTTGATTTTGTACCGGGCCATTCCTCCAGGAATCATCTCCGCTCCTTAGCACACACTCTCTGGACTGCCAGGAACCTCCCGGAGGACGCTGTGGCTCTCTGCCTAGATGCCGAGAAGGCATTCAACTGCATTGAGTGGGGCTACCTTTTCTTTTCGCCACCATGAAACAGTTCAAACTGGGGGACCAGTTCATATCAAAGGCACAGCTGCTTTGTGACTGCCCGACGGCCCGGGTCAGCTGTGGAGGGTTCCTCTCGGACCCCTTCCAGATCTGGAGGAGCACATGCCAAGGCTGGCCGCTCTCTCCGTTCTTATTTCTACTGGCAGTCGAACCCTTGGCCTCCATCATTCGCCATTCTCTGCTCATAGCCAGCATCCCCACCGCGGGAGGCCTCTCCAAAGTATATCTCTATGCTGATGATATCCTGCTAAACCTGCAGGATCTTCGCAACTCCCTTCCAGGATTACTGTGAGTCATAGACAACTTTGCGGCACTGTCCGGTTACAAGGTAAACTGGGACAAGAGTGAGGCCCTCCCGCTGCCAACCTGCACCACAAAGGGGGCAGTCCACGGATACCCCTTCCGCTGGAAAGATTAAAGGCTTAATTTCCTGGGTATCCTGGTAAACAGGGGCCTAACCGAGATGGTCACAGACAAACTTACTCCCCTCATCACGCAGATGAAACGTAACTTTGAAAAATGGTCCCTGCTGTGTTTCTCTAAGTGGGGTAGGGCACAGGAGGTGATAATCACACTGCCGTGCTTTACCTACATACTCGTCATGCTTCCCAATACGGTGCCCCTGGCCACGCGCCGTCTCATAGACTCCTGAATCCGAGCCTTCGTGTGGGGATCCATCCGACCCCGGCTAGCCACGGCCAAAATTATGGGGCGTCGCTCCTCTCCGGCCCTACATCTTTCTCTACTCGCCTACTTACTATCAGGCACCTGGACCTTCCGCAAAGGGGTCACACTGAACATTCGCTCCTTGCTCGCGACTATGGATTCAGCCTTCTCTATAGAGTCAACACCCTCCAGCCATCCCCTGTCCTGCAGGCCACGTCCAAAGCTTGGCAATGTGCCCACCATCTCTTCGGAGTGGATCACTGACTACATAACAAGGCACCGCTGTGGGCAATGGCAGCCTCCACATTGACGGCCGGACACTTCGTTAGCCGCTAGGTGGAAGCGGGCATACTCACCTTGGACCAGATACTGCTGGACGGCGACCTAAAACCTTTCAACCACTTGAAGGTGGAATTTGGCCTCCACCCAAGACAGGCCTGGAAGTACCTACAACTGCAACACTACCTGCGGCGTTGCCTGGGTCCCCACCGTCCCTTCGCCGGTGGTGGAATACTTATTTACATGGGGCTGGCATCGGGGCATGATGTTGGGGCTTTACAGCATACTCACCAGCTACCTCTTCTCACAACCCCTCTTCCTCAGCCTCCACACCAAGTGGCAGGACTGCCTTTATATAACCATTGAGGAAGAGGACTGGCCTGAAGTTCTGGAAGCCCTGGACAGAGGCGCCCGGGAAGCCTGATTGAAGTTCTGCTTGTTCAAGATGCGCCATGAGTGGTATTGGACTCTGCAAACGATGCAAAGTGCTGGCATCCTACCCCACTTGAACTGCTGGAGGTGTTTGGTTGCCGAATGTGATCTCACTCATATCCTATGCAATTGCCCTTCAATCCAGTCCTTTTAGGCTTATGTAGGAGACACCCTGGGGGCATCCATACTTCACCAGCTCCCCTTTACTCCTTCCGTTATCCTCCTACACAATATCAGAGGTTCCCCTGACCTATCCCAACCACAGCACTGCCTCCTGCATACGATGCTGTCCACAGCCAAGCTCTGCATTCTTTGCCAGTGGCATTTGCCCACACTCCCTCAATAGGAAGCCTGGACAGGGGCCATGATACAGATGGTGGTGTCCCATGAACAAGTCATCTATGGTATTCTGGACCAGGACGGGGTGTTCACTGAGACATGGGCGCCACTCCTCCAAGATGCTCCCTATGGTTGATTGCACAAACACTGCCTCCCCCTCCTAATCCTGATGGGCACAGAGGAAACCTGACCCAGAGGCATTGGTATAGACTCCTCCCTTCCTCCCCTGGTTGGGATCCTGCCCCCACACCCACACCAGCCTCCCTCTCTTACTCCTCCCCCACTCTTCCCCACATTTTACATCCCGGGTCAATTTCCCCTCCCTCCCTCTCTCTCTGTCTCCGTGTCCCCTTCGATATTCCCTCTGCCACACTCTTCTCCTCCTTTCCCTCCCTGCTGGGCACGCTGACGTAGAGATCCTACCCCACTCAGCAGGGATCCCCAACATTGTACATCCACGCCCTCATGTGCTTACCCCCTTTTCAAGAACACTGTACGCAGCAACAAACCAGTGGCGCAGGACCCCCTCCTCTGGTCCGCTCCCCAGACCACCTGAGCACCCCCACCACTACCCCCCGTTGCAGCATTTTCTTCAAGGTTCGGGGTTCGTGGTCTACCCCACCTTGTAGCATAGACAACAGCCTTCCCCCTCCCTTGTTTGCCCTCCCACCCCCACTGGCCCAAAGCGAAGACCCCCAGACATTCACCCTTATCTCCCTCCCCTGCAACTCCAGAATCCTCATGGCAAAAGGGGGCCTCAATGCTGATGGGAGAAATGCCTATGCCCTTTCACCATGGGTCTGGCACACAGCGATAGGGCAAAAGGTCAGATACTCTGTCTGTTTGTGGCCTGCACCCTCCCTCTTGCACTCCCTCCCTCCCCATCCCGTCCTTCTTCCCTTTCCACCTCTCCCCCATTTATTTCTTACTGTGCCATTCAATGTTGTTCACTACTGCCTCTATTGCATTGAAATCCTCTTGTACGCTTTTACTTCAATAAACAATTACAACACAAATAAAGAATTCAGCCAGTGGCAGCTCATCTGCTATGACGGAGGAGCGTTGCCCCCCAAAAACGGCAGGAAAGGGAAAAAACCCACACTCATTTCCTGCTGAGTCTTGAGGATGGAGCCTGGGGGTGGACGTCACTGAAGGGAGTGGTAGTCCACTCCTCTCACTGTGCATGATGGCTTGGCATGCGTACTGAACCTCTCTCCAACCCCAGTTGCATTGCTGGAGTTGGAGAGTACTCAGACTCACAGTCTGTCCTGGAGTGCCAATCGAGGGCGCTCAGGCCAATTTATTTTATTTTTTTGTTTCATTTAGCGCGAACTAGACCGGAGACATTGGGTATCAGAGCGCTTTACATAGCACCAGTTTTGTTACAGAAGGACACATTAATTTTTGTTAAGCACGGGGAGATTAAGTGATTTGTTCAGAATCACAGGATGTTGAGCGTCGTTGCCGAGACTCAAACCAGGTTCCCCAGGTCCGAGGCCGACCTCTCTAGCCGTAAGGCTACATCCTCTCGCCTATCATGAGATAGGGGAGTAGCTTCAGGATTGGCCTCAGGGCATTCCGGGAGCCTGTGCCTGAAGCAGTGGAGCGTGATGTGGGACACGGCTGCTGAAGGTAAGTTTAAAAAAAAATCAATTTTTTAAATTTTGTCCCCCTCTCTGCATAACCCCTTTGCCCCCCCTCACCTCCTCCCACCACTTGTTGCAATCACAGGCTGTTACTGAATCCAGGAGAGGCATCCTGACATTCACCAGCATTAGCGATGGGTACGTTAGAAAAATATTTGGCTCCTGCACTATTTTTGTTTTACAAATGTATCTCTTCACATGGAATGAAAATTTGGCTAGCTGAAGCTGTTTGATGAGATGAACTATACCCTTTAGCTAATACATTAAATACCACTTTACAGTCCATCCGCTGCATTGTTCAAGAGTAATGAACAAAACAGCAGATAGGGAGCGATAATAATGGCCAGCACTGGCACTTGAAGAAAGCAGTAACATATGTTGAGCAATTAAGAAATGGGCAAGGGGGCAATAACATTAGTTCCTTCTTTCAGTGATGAAGCATGTATTGTCTGGAACTCACAAGTATTACAATTTCAATTGTAAGTAGACACAGCTCTGATCAATCTCTTTTACCTACCAATTCAGAATGCATGTACAGCACTTACTGTTTTATCAGAAGGTCTTCTAAAGACAAAATACTTATCATTGCTTCCACCAAACAGCACTGACCATGAAATGGAGTCAAAAGGCATACCCCCTACAGTACGCAAAATGATTCTAAATAGCACACTGGTGCAGAGTGCAGCATAGAGCAAAAACATCAGCCCCACAAGGACATCTTTCGTAAAGTGGCCGTCTTATTGAAGCACTTTTCACACTTTGGCAGGCAAAATCAGGCTGCAACGTCAACACTTAGGGTCTGATTTAGAGCTGTCAGGCAGAGGGTACTCCATCGAGAAGATGGTATGACATTGTCCTCGCCAACCTGAGGGACCTTTGCCCACCAAATATTGAGGTGTCCGCCAGCCCAGTGGACAAATTTAAACAATGTTGTAAAGGTTTGATGGACGGCTCTATCAAACATGACAGTTGCCCATCAAAGGTTTATAAAGTTTTTCATTTTATAAAAAAACTCCCAAAGCAGGAGGATGGAAAAATTAAAACTGATGACCCCCTCACCTGGTGTGGGGGGTCATTTTTTTATTTTTACTATTCCTCACTGCCAGGTTTTGCCTGTGTTTTGTGTTAACCATGGATGTTCGTACTCTGTTGAGCTGTCAGAGGAGTATGTCGGTGATGAGGCCGGAGTCCAGAGAAGGCACCATCATTGACATACTTAAAGTCCACCCACCTCAAAATCAGGCAAGTGAACCTTTAGTTTGGTGGATAAGGTACTTTGTCATCTTAGCAACAGAGTACTCTCTGCGCCAAACTCTAAACAAGACACTGATGCCTTCTATTGATTGAAGCATTCTTATACATCAGAATTTTTGTAATAAGGAATAACAAACAAGAGTTAGTAGCCCTTCCCAGAGACTCTGCCTCATGTTAATGACCAAAATAGGTGTTCCCAAAAAATGAAGAAACTTTTTGCTTTGCTCTACACTGTTATATTCCTTACACATTGCAAGTCTACAGTGGGGTTTTAGTGCAGATACGCAATCTGTGTTTGTATGTAGTGTGTGAGAAGCTGGCCTGGTATATGATGTCCACTAATGTAAGTGGGCACCTTGCACTAGTCCAGACAACCCTTATGGTGATTTAAGAGGGCTCGGACAACCTTAGAAATCTATCCAAGTGATAGCTGTGGAGAGAAGCCTTCTGGCTTAGTTTTGAAGGAGTGTAAAGCAGCTTGTTTTACCAGAATGCAACCTTACAGTATAGATTAAATGAAAGAGAACCACACAACGTATTTATAACAATATGTATTTATTATATAATACTCTCTAGTACATGGGTACTCACAAACTTTTTCCCAGGGGCCAAATTTACAGTGTGGTTTGTTTCCGAGGGCCGCACCGGTGGAAGCGGGTCAATGGGGGGGCGGGGTCAATAGAGAGGCGGGGCTAGAGCAACAAAAAAAATCTGGGACCATGAGGTTGAACACAGGCCCCTGCAGCAGACGCATTAGTCCACTGAGCCACCAGACCAAAAAACACACATCTCTCTCTCTCTCTCTCTCTCCCTTTCTCTCTCTCTCTCTCTCTCTCTCATTCCCTCTCTCTCTCTATCTATCTCCATCTCTCTCTCTATCTCTATCTGTCTCTGTCTGTTTTTGTCTCCATCTGTCTCTGTCGCCATCTGTCTCTGACTGTCTGTCTGTCTCTGTCACCATCTTTATCTGTCTCTATCTCCATCTGTCTCTCTGTTTCTGTCTCTGTCTGTATCTCTGTCTCTGTCTGTCTCTGCCTCTATCTTTCTCTGTCTCTATCTGTTTCGGCCTCTGTCTGTCTCTGTCCAAACAGGAAGCTTCCCAAATGGCCCTTTAAAAGTCAGCTGTGAAAACGCTCACAGCTGACTTTTAAAGGGCCATTTAGGAAGCTTTCTGACGGTGCCGTGACACCACAGAGGCCAGCAGTAAACACAGAAGATGGCCGCAGCAGCATATGTAGTGAATACCTATTTGATAGGTATTCACTACGTATGCTCCTGCGGTCATCTTCTGTGTTTACTGCCAGCCTCACTGGAAACGTAGAAACGGTAAGGCAAGCTCCGTGGGCTCCTAATGAAGGCCTGCCGGTTTGCTGGCGGACAGTACTATGAGTACCACGGCTCTAGTACGTTCCAGCATACACAAAGCACACAAAACTATAGCACAGAAATCACAGTAAATAGCATTAATACACAGTTGACCTCAGGGGGGGCCAAAACCATATACTAAAAAAGTGGTATAAGATCCACGACTCGAGTCAGGACAATGTCAAGAGGATGTAGAATTGCTGGGACCCCAAGGAACCACCCAAGGTAAGAGGATAGGGACCCCACAGAGAGTGTGTACACAACTGTACATGTCTATGTGCAAGTCACAATTGGATTTTTAAATATTAAGACCCTTCCCAGTGGACCCTGAAGAATCCCCATGGAAGACAGAAGATTGGAGAGCCACCCCACCTGTGGATACCATGGCACCCAAGTTACCTATACTAGGGAAGCCGGGTGTGAAGTGGCATCGGAAAGCACCGAAACCAATTGAGGACTACAGGAAAGTGCCGCTGCTGGAAGAAGAGAAAGTGTCTGTGTGAATCTAAATGTGGATTCTTGATGAAGAGTACCTGAAAGCAGAAGGGACAAAGTCTGGGTCACTGGAGAGTGACCGGGGGCTCGGTAGACGAATGCCCACCGATGTCGGGTGCTTCTGGAGAGATGGCGATGACCTTTACTCTGCAGCTGTGGGTACCAGGTAATGCTGAGAATGGCTAGGAGCCGGATACGAGCTGTCCCACGAAGGATGTCGAGTGCTGAGGGGTCGGTGTCCGACGGGAGCACCAACAGGCCTTGGCAAAAGCAACCCACACAGGCGGTCAAGAATTTGCAGCAAGGACCAGGAGAATCACCACGAGCAGGGGAGTCAGGGAAAGCCCAGAGTAATCTGGGGAGCCAAAGAAGTTGTAGTTGACTCTCCACAGGACCCACAGGTTGAAGACACTGGAGGCACAGGAAGACCTCGGGCAGATTTACAAAACGACAGGCCACGGAGCACACAGTGCAATGTAGTCAAAGATCTTTGTAGAAGAAGTTGCCAGATGTTGGGGCTATTTGGAGACCAATCCACTTGCTGCAGAATTGCCAACAAGCATTTGCACTGGCAAAAGTACACAGTGCACAGGGGTTCAAGTATTGCAGCCCCCACAAGGGATTCTGACCTCAAAATGGGTGAGAGGACAGCTCTGGCCTCGAGGGACGTAGAAACTCACCTCCTGTGTTGTTGAACCCTTCCGAGTCCATGGGAACTCAGGATCAGCAGACCAGTCAACAGTGTTGCGGTGCCTGCAAATGCAGGGGAGTGACTCCTTCCTTCCAAGGGAGATTATCTTCAGGTGTCTTGGATGCTCCACAGGCACTACATCAATCCTGTATGGTGCATGGGCACAGACAAGGTAGCAGACTGAGAGGCAGATGAAATCATGCCCAAAGTCCAGCAAGGTCCAGAGTGCCCAGACGGTCAAAGTGCAGTGGTTTCAGTTCTGAATCTTGTCCACAATCAATCTAGGGACCTACACCCAGGTAAGCGCTTAAGTCTCCTAAGGAAAGGGTTGGAAAGATTCAGGAGACCCTCCCAGGGGAGGGTCTGGACAGGGGGAGGTTACTGCCATATCCTTTGTTTAGTTTCACACCAGAGCACAAGCTAACAGCTCCCAGGACTGATTTGAACTGGACTATGCACAGGTACACCAAATGTGCCCTTCATGCAGGTTCTCAGGTGCTGGCATTCGCACCCAACCACCCCTACTACACTAAATCCTGTCTGAGAGGTGGTCACACCTCCCTGTGACAGGATGCCTATTGTTCTGCCTTCCCCTGCTCGAGCTTGGCTCAGCAGCAGGAGGGCAGAAATGTGTCTCTGGCCAGCAGCAACCATTTTGTGCTGTCCCGGACTAGAAGGCTGGTACCGGGAACAACGAGAGCCCTAACGGAGGGCTCTCCCAGTGTGGGGGTATGATTCCTACATGTTTGACACCAAACATTATAGGGTTTGTTGCAGCCGTTTTCGAGATGGTCATCGCGTGGTCAAGTAATGCCCCTTTATGTTAAAATATGTCTGCTTCACTGGCAACCCGGGAGAATGGACTCCGTAGGCTTTAGGGGTGTCCTGCGCATGCAGGGACACCCTCTCACTCAGAACCAATCATCCGACCCTCAGGACTGTAAAGGCCTGCTAGCTGGGTGAGTTATAGTTTTTAAATGCAGCGACCCTTAGATTTAGTAAACCTGTATCTTGAGTAGGTGGTGCATACACCAACTTACACAGGCTGCAATTGCAGGCCTTTAGGTCCACTTTGAATGGTCTTTCAGGGGTGGCAAATACACGCTGCAGCCCATGGGAGACCTCTGGGGTACCTATGCCCTGGGTACATGGGTAACATATACTAGGGACTGAGAAGGGCACCCCCGCATCCAAACTGGTGTGTACCTAAGTACATAGCATTACAGTTTATGGAGAAAGCAGACAGACTGGGATCCTCATTAGCAGGATCCCAGTCAGACTACTCAAAAACAGCATTACATCCAGCAAAAAGTGGGGCTAACAATAAGACGCAGATCCTACTTTCCTACACAGTATGTCTTAAATTAGCAGTGGAAGAACACAGTTTAGGTAAGAAATCACACCTAAAATATTAAGGTGTTACTATATTTTCCACTGCACAACTATGGTGTAGTAATGAACCTAACATTTTAAGCAATACTGGTAATTTATTCAATTAGGAAATGCATTTGCTTGCAATGTCATTGAAATCGTTGCATTTGCCTCCCCAAACGTTTGGCTACACTGTTGTAGGGCTGGCTTTAGTGTGCTGCAACCAGTGCGGTTGCACTGGGTGCTGACTTGGAGGGGGCACTGATCTCAGTAGGGGCACTGTGTTTAGCAATAACACCTGCTGCAGAGTTAATTGTGCGTTTCAGCTTTCAGCCAGCAATAAAAATATCAAGATAACTCTAGTTAATTATGTTCCTGTTAAAGAGGGAGATGAAATTTTTGTCTCCCCCTAAAGTAGCTCAGAGGGTTAATATACCTGCGGCAAAGAACAGGGTCCATATCATAAATACATCGCATTTTCCTTGTTTGCGCTTGGTGCACCTTTTTAAAGTTGCGCCCAGGCAAACAAGGGAAATGCTATGTATCAGGATGAATGCAATGCCCCCAGGGCAGCCATGAACTCAAGCTGCCCTGGGGACAGCACATTCATGTGAAAAACAGAGGGGCTGCTTTGAAGCTGCACTGTGTTTCACAGTGCTGGCAGGAACCCACCTGCACTTTAAAGGAGGATTAGACATCCACTTGTAGGCGCGTGCAGTGAGTGACTGCCCAAGCCTGCAAGGGGATGTCTGCAGGGTCCATGGGACCCCCTTTACCCCCTCCAAAGGGCTGCCATCTGACAGTGCACCACCTTTTAGGTGCCACATTGTCAGTGCGCCTCCTGACAGCTTCTTTGCCTCCGCGCTGCATCTGTAATAGGCGCAGAGGCAAGGGGATTCCTTCATTTGCATGGGGCCATGCCCCTTGCAACTGAGGAAACATGCTCTGATGATAGCACTAGCTTTTTTATGCGCACCAGCACAATCGGTATTACAGAAGGGGAAGCACACACGTCTGCGGCCCCTTCTGGGTAATACCAAAGTGCACCGGGGGCGAGCAAAGCGGGTGCAAATACCCAGTGCGCCTCCGGGGCACTTCATTATACGGCCCCAGATCTGTATCTTATGTGGATACCTGAGTGGATTAGTAAAGACAGCTGTTACCAGTGCTTTAAAATAGATGAAATGTATGTGAGAGAGGGGCTATGGCGAGATTGGGGGCATGTTTTGCTGAGTGCTAGTTAGGGAATCCGAGGAGGAGGTTATGGGGGAACCAAAAAGACTGTTGCACCAGGCCAAACCAGTACTAAAGACTACCCTGCATGGTTGCACAGTTGTATTCAATCTCCAACATCCACTTTTGTCTTTGGTAACACATATTCTTTTCATGAAACTCCCTTTAGCTTGAAAGAGGTTCTTCTCCCATACTGGTTTCTTAATCGTGAGCATTGGCTAATAAATGGGTCCACCATTAAACATTACTACTGATTTCACATTACGTTGACTCCTGTGATGCACACTTATAGAAAAATGTACGTAATCAACATTAATGTACAGCATAGCAAGAAAAACAGCAACAACTCTATACTTGGTGCTATATCATTATCTTTTTCACATGCTTACGGTTTAGATTCTAGCTTGCTTAGAAGCCTGCAGCATGCCTTCTGGCTCAATTCATTGGCCTACTTTGGAAGCCCCAAAGCTCTGTTAATAGGGACTTATGGATTATTTATACGCTATTTTATTTTGAAACATATTTAAATATAAATATATGAGCTTACGTTGTGCGAGGCAAAAAATAGTGGTCTACATCTCATTTACTAGTTTGCATCTGAAATTTGAAATCGTAAAGTTACAATTTTTGCAGGGTTGTACAAAACATTCATAACTGCCTGCATACCAATTAATTAATTCTGAAAACAACACTTGACTAAATATAGACTAATGTAGTGCATTTTTAAAAAAATATTACAATAGCCAGCAGTTCAGTTGGCAGTGAGGGTAATAAAAGATTATTTGTTTCACCTATGTTAATTTCAGAAAAGCCAATGCAGTTGCTAACGCAAAGATGATTTCTGACTAATTCTTTTGATTCTGTGATATTCTCTTTGCTTCTCCGCCTCCCCAAAAGAATAGCCAGGAAATTAACATACCTCCCACTTTGACCATTCCCCTGAGCCTCTGACTGGGTGAAGAAAGTGAGCCCTGGGATTTATTTACAAGTTTCTCAAATTATTTATAGAATCTTCCAATTTTTTTTTATTCTAAGTGGCCCTGATGTGGCAATCAGAAATAAACCCCAAAATACACTTCTAACAGTGTACTGACGATGTGATGGTCTTCCGTCACCTTTTTCTACCTTTTTTTCCTTCCCTGCTTTTTTTTCTTTTCTTACTTATAAACTATATGTTTCATTCTCTTTTTCTCTCTCACATTTTTTTCTTACATCCTAATTGTCTTCATTTCTCTTTTTTAGAGTTTTATTTAGCGTGAACTTGACCCGAAGATATCAGGTATCAGAGAGCTTTACAAGAGCACCAGGGGGCATATTTACAAGCAGGCGTTAAAAAATTATCGCCGCTTTTGCGGCCGTTTTCGGCCAAAAAGCGGCGATAATTTTATTGCCTAATTAGCAAGGTCACGCTAACGCGTGAAACCTGCTTTAGTGTGGGGATTCCTAACGCCCAGCTATGCATCTCTAATGAGATGCAAAGTGGGCGTTCCTGACCTGACATGACAGGAGAAAGGTCGCTAAGCAACATTTTTCCTATCATCAAGCCCCACGCTATGAAGCATAGCGTCAGGAAAAGTAGCGATAACCCCTGTTATCGCTACTTTCCTTACGCCTGCTTCAGGACTGACTTAGCCATGATATCCTATGGGAGGTGGATTTCATGGCTAAGTTTGTGAGTCCCTATCAACAAACTAACGTGTGATTATCGCTGGGTTTCCAGCGATAATCTCACATTAGGCAGTTAGCGTGAGGATTTTTATCGCTGAGGAGATAAGCGTTGCAAATAGCACGCTACCTCAGCGATAAAAATCCACGTTACCCGGCGATAATTATCCTCACGCTAAGAGCGCTGAGCGATAATTATCGCTGGTTGTTGCTGATATGCCCCCTGGTTCGTTACAGATGGACACATTCATTTTTGTTAGGCACGGGGAGATTAAGGGGCATATCAGCAACAACCGGCGATAATTATCGCTCAGCGCCCTTAGCGTGAGGATAATTTTCTCCGGGTTACGTGGATTTTTATCTCTGAGGTAGCGTGCTATTTGCAACGCTTATCTCCTCAGTGATAAACATCCTCACGCTAACTGCCTAACGTGAGATTATCGCTGGAAACCCAGCGATAATCACACGTTAGCTTGTTGATAGGGACTCACAAATTTAGACATGATATCCACCTTCCATAGGATATCATGGCTAAGTCAGTCCTGAAGCAGGCCTAAGGAAAGTAGCGATAACAGGAGTTATCACTACTTTTCCTGACGCTATGCTTCTAAGCGTGGGGCTTGATGATAGGAGAAATGTCGCTTAGCGACATTTCTCCTGTCATGTCAGGTCAGGAACGCCCACTTTGCATCTCATTAGAGATGCAAAGATGGGTGTTAGGAATCCCCACGCTAAAGCAAGGTTTCACGCGTTAGCGTGACCTTGCTAATTAGGCAATAAAATTATTGCCGCTTTTCGGCCGAAAACGGCCGCAGAAGCGGCCATCATTTTTTAACGCCTGCTTGTAAATATGGCCCTAAGTGATTTGCCCAGCATCACAAGATGTTGAACATCTTGCCGAGACTTGAACCCAGTTCCCCAGCTTTGAGGTCGACCCTCTAGCCCTAAGGCTACATCCTTTCCTTGAATCCATTGCTGAGGTCCCCTGCCAGCCTTCGACCCCCATCTTTTAGCTCCGTCATAGCATTCTGGTGAAATGTTATTTCTGGGTTCCTTATAAATAACAGGCTCAGAGGGGACCTTAATACAGTAATCATACTCTCACTCTAACACAGCCTGTCGGGGCATCAGGCCAGGTGATAGGCCCCAATGTAGCTGCTGAAGTGGAGCTGCTGCCACTACACCTGTTTGTCAGGTCTTACTTTGCAAGTGAAAACAAAAGAAAATCCCACTGTTTCCAAGGGGTATTGCTTTAAAATGTCAATGAAACTCTAACAGTTCGATTTGTAAACAGTCCCCTTTTGCCCCAAAACAGTATGAGTTAAAGAAGGCATTTTAGGTGTACAACACATGTGTAGACGACATGTTTAATATCATTGTGCCATATCACATTTATGATAAACGGTGTCTTTCCTCCACACCGCACCGAGTGCCAAGATACCCTCCCAGGTGAGTTGTGCGTGGTACAAATACCATAACATATGTTCTAGTTCTCTCAAAAAGGAGACTCGTTTTCTGGTTGCCCTTCCCATGTTTTGTTTCCTTGGGGTCCTAATCAGTAGGCTTTATTGAACCCAGTGCCAGGTGCAAGGATAACTTGGGGGTTAGCAGCAGTATTCAATTGCCTTCCTTTGTTGAATTGAAACCTGACAGGTTCTCTGTTGGGGATGTCATGGAGCTAATGTGTGATGGGTGAGCGATCACTCAGCAGTGCCAGACTGCTAGTCTGCGAGTACTCTCATTACCTTGTGACTCTCTAGCCTGTGGGAGGGCTGAGAGTGCTGCTGGTAGTTTGTGACTGATACTTTGAATGGTGTCAGTGTTCTGTTGTAGTAAAAGACTGCTAATATACCAGGAGTGCTAATGCTACTCTTTGCAGGGAGTGAGAGTGATTCTGAGACTGTGTGACTGCTAGTCTGTGACAGACACCAGAGTCCAGCCCTGCTAGGCTATAGGGTGTTTTGCTTTCCCACAATAAGGACTTTAACAGTTCTCCTTGTGTTTTCTTTGAGGCGATGGCTGAAGACATGCTGGATACTTATTTACGCTTGAAAGAAGGTTGCATCAAATTGTTCCTCTGTGGAAGCCTCTTCCTCTACTTGTGAGCCTTGATGGTCTTATTATTGTTATTAAGGTTATTAATAAGGCTGAACAATTATTGGATGTGGCATTAATGACCCAAGCTGCCCATTTATTTTCTTCTGACAACCCATTTCCACTGACCACTGGCAGACACCCCACCGACCATGGATCACTGACCCCGACAACATGAGTATAAGTGGGTGTCTTTCCTCCTGTCATCAAGCACCAATTACATTAGTAAACAGAGTTCCATCTCCAGACCCTAGACACCTTAGTGCTCACAGATATTCCCCCCTTGTTATATGACCCTGCCTCTGGTCTCATATGAACAGCTGCACAACATTTCCCAGCAAATGTCCTCACTAGCTTTGCAGATCTCAGTGTACCAACCCAGAACCCACTACAGCTGTATGTGCATTCCCAGAGTGCAGCAAAGAACATTTCACAAGCAAGGCACCCTTGAGGTACAGACACTTAATGGGGGCAGCTGGCTTACCACCAGGCCGCATCAGTACACTGTACCTGCATTACAAGAACAGGTACTTGTTAGACAATGCAGGGTATCACAGAACCGAATCCACACACACTCCTGTCATGGATGTGGAGGGTGACTCTGCAGAAGCCTCTGAAGCAGCCATACAATACATAACACAATCACTGCTGGGGGAAGGGGAAGAGCACAGCACAGTATTTTGGTCATGTATTTGTTTGCTTCAGCATGCACCACTAAGCAGTCCACTGCATATACCAATGGCTGAACATGTTGAAAGTAGCAGCCATCTTAGAAGTAAGAAACCTGCAGCAGCAGGTAATTCCCAAGGGGAGTAGCCCTCCTGTTCCTTGTATTTGGTACTTTACATGCTCTCGCTGTTTTGTCGGTAGTTACCAGCAATGTAGTTGGGGGAGATTATGTGGTGTAACAACAGGTGATGCTGGGGAGATGGACAGTAATTGGGATGCATTCTCCTAGGGTAGTGGACAATAGAAACATACTGCCATTGCAGATCAAGTGGTAATGTTGAGAGTGATGTATAGGGTTTCAGGTCACTCAGGGGATACTGGACTCCAAATGTGTCAAATCGAGTCTTTTGTCTCTGGTGTACTGGGAGAGTCTCACAATTGAATCAGAATTGAGCACCATGTACACCCCATTAGCTCTTAAGACACAGGGAAGAGTGATAGTGTACTCCAAGTCTTACTAAGAAAGTTAGTTTGCGGTAGAAACACAGAACTCTGCAAATCAAACAGTAACATTTAGTAAATAAATGTATTTTAGGCTATAGGTTTTATTCCTTAAGTGCTGACTAAAAAACAAGTGACACAACAGACTGGACACTTTACAGAACCAGCCCATTATTATTGTTATAAACACAATTTACTTTTCAAAATCGTCTTTTTTTGTTTCCGTATTAATTACTCAAGGCAGTACTCAGAAAAAGTCTTGTACCTAACTCTTCTCAGTGTTAACATAAAAATGTGACTATTAAAACCATGGTGTTTGTGGAAACTTTAAAGGTAGCATACTCATAAACAAAGAAACATAGATCAGGGAACTGCATTTTCAAAGTTAAAGTCAATCTCCCCATCTATCTCAGATAGCATCACATATTGTGTCTAGAGCTAGCATCTTTGTTAAATGTTTTGCTTGTCAGATCTTGAGGGTCACTTGCGGGTCAGGAGTGCTGCTGACTTTTACGTGGGTGAAACTTGGCCTGTTTGCTTGTGTTTCAGTTCATGGAGGACCTGGCCTGGCAGTTGAGGCTAGACTGTTCCTATTGGAGCAGGGTCAACATTGATTTGCATGTCACTGGGTCCAAACTGAGGTGGCATAGTGTGCAAAATACAGTGGTGTCTGGTATGGAAAGGAGGTGGAGGCGGGAGGGTGAAAAAAAAGAAAATTTCAATCTGTATGCCCGCCATCTCTCCTCGTCGTCTCTCCTCCGCTTCTCTTACCGGAAGCACGAAGTACACAGGCTCCCATAAGCCAATCATGACGCTGTTGTCATCAGCATGAAAGCAGCTTCATGACTGGTCTGTGTGGTCTGGTTTGGTGCTCAGATAGGGTGTGGGAGCCTGTGCATATCCTCCACCCAGGCTATGCAATACAGCTCGGTGGAGCTAAGTGCGCATGTCTGTTTGGCTGGCCCAAGACGCCCATCCAAACCGTCCTGTGTGTTTAAGTGCACCAACGACTCCTTCTTCTGCTGGCTGTGATGACAGCTAAGCCCTGCTCCTCCACAAAACTGGCTTCAGCACAGAAAAATAAAATTGATAACATTGTGCAATTATTATTTTATTATTCCTTTTTTGCACTGCTGAAAAGCAGTGGGGCGACGATCCTCTGCCTTAGCGGAGGAGCCACCGCTGGCAAAATAACGATCCGCTGGAATTCAACCCAAGTAATTACCAGTGGATAAGTTTAATTAAACCATTCCCCTAATCACCTTTTTATATATTTTAGAGCGATGCCCTAAATGTGACTGGTATGGCCCGATGTGGGTCCTGGGCTCACTGTGTCACAGGAATCCAGATACGCCTGACTGAAGAGCGCCAATCAGCTTGAACCCTATTTTGGGATGCTAATGTTCCCGTTCAGGAGGCTGGCAGAACAGGCTGGAAGGTTCCTAATGGAGAAGGGTCAAGACTGATTTGAATATGGCTTGGTTCAAACTGAGGTGGCATAGTAGGCAAAATAATGATGAGTTAGAATGCGCCCCGAGTAATTACAAAGAGATGAGAATAATTCAAGCATTCCACGCATCACTTTTTTCATACGTCAGTGCTAACTTCCACAGTCATTATAACAAACCTTAGTAACATTTTCAAGTCAACCAAATGGTAAAAATGATGTGTAAAGTATAAGAAAGTGAAAAAAATACAATACAAAAAATATGAAAACGCAAATAATCAAGATTTATGCAAAATTACAAAAATTCTGCAGAGCTGTTCTTAGTGTACACTATCACCTGTTAGTCCTCTCTGGGGTATTTGGTGGTGACTGCAAAATATGTGTTAGCTCTGCCCTCAATGAATGCTTCGAAGCCACCAGGCAGATGGCTGCAATGCAGCGTCTGATGCCGAAAGGAAACTTCCTTAATCCCTGGATGGTTTAATTGGAGAGGGATCACCCATAATGTCTCTTCACCTCCTCAGTACTTTCACACCAACAGCACTAGAAGAAATCAGGACTAGGCTAATTCTTCTGTAAATATAATGTATCATGCACTACTATCTCAGCCATATCTGGAACTAATATTATATGAGGAATGAGGAAATACACAGGGTTCAGACATGTAACACTGCTGGTTATCTCACACATCCTTCACCTTTGTCACGGCACTCCTTTACAGTGGTATTCATGTGCTACTGACAGCATACAGAAAGGTGTTTTAGTGTGCCCCAGATTTCCAGTCTATTGGTCCAGTGACAATCCATTACTACAGCTGCTAGAATGGAGGGTTCATGAAACCACTGCAAGAAAACAGGAGGTGTCACATGATATCTTCTCAGATGCTTTAAGCAGGTTCTTCCAGGGAATATGCAGTATTGCATTGGGTTCTTAATGTCTGGACGGCACTGGATGAGAAAACCCAGTGATATCTCTGTGCAGAAAATAGGCAAAATATATTCAGAAAGCCAAGGTGGGTTACATAAGGTCATCGCAACTGAATGTGTTGTGAGCTCTAATACCAGCTGCTTGCAGGATCTTGAACTGTCATTCGGCCCTATGGTCCAGAACCGACCTTGCCATGCAGCTGGATTAGTCGTCCAACCTGACACTCACAATATCTGGCATTGACTGGCACAATTAAAGGGACACCTAAACATTTGCAAACTGGACTGTTGGGCATGATCAGAAGTGACTGCTCTTCATTTTGTACTGGAGTCTTGTTTTGTATTGTTTTGTGTTATATAAGTCTGGGAAAACATATCACATCCATTGAGCAGCTAGTGTGTCTTAACATGTAGCTGTTCAAATCCTAACCATATGTCCATTCCGAAACATACAAAAAGGTTCCTCGGTTTGCGGCAGAATTGTTCATTGAGTAAAAAATCTATTGCTGAGAACCAGATCATCCGGAGGAAACTAACTCAAGACATTAATAGTTTTCACAGCGATCAGTACCGCTGAGGATATTCAGAGAATGACAGGTATCATATAAATGTTATGTTATGTTATTTGAATTTGTAACGCGCAGCAGCTACTCCTAGGAGTGTCCCGGCGCGAGCATAGAGAAAACAAAGCATAACCTGACTTTAAACAAAAATATGGGTTTTTAGCAATTTTTCAAAAACAGCAGGATCTTCCACACAGCGAAGTACCAAGGGAAGTGCATTCCATGCATGGGCCGAATGAACGGCCAAGGAAGCGCCCCCTAATCGATGCCGCTGGAAACAAGGGACCTTCGCCAACCTAAGGGCCGAAGAGTGCAGAATCCTCCCTGGGACATAAAAGGAGAATCGTTTCTGCAACTAGCACGGCCCTAGACCATGCAGTGCCCGATGGGCTATAGTAAGAGATTTAAACACCACTCGCGCCCTTACTGGAAGCCAGTGCAGGGAGCGAAGACTCTCCCTGGGCGGGATTCCACCCAAGAGGCGGGCCGCCGCATTCTGCACCACTTGGAGTTTATTGAGGGAATAAGCTGGAATCCCCACATAGAGCGCATTTGCGTAGTCCAAACGGGAGAGAATGAGCCCACATACCACGGATTCATGTGCGGCTTGAGGAATAAACAGAAAAAATCTTCTCAGGACTCTAAGGAGCCCAAAGCAGCAGCCCGCAAGTCTCTTAACTTGACTAGAGAAGGAAAGATTTCCATCAAACCATACTCCAAGATTCTTTGCGATCTGACTATTGGACAATGGAGGTGGAAACTCTACTGGCCATATCGTATCTCTAAACCCAGTGGGAAAGTTACCAAACAAAAGAACCTCCGACTTGTCTTCGTTACATTTAAATTGGGCCTTTGCCAGCCACTTAAAGACCGAAGATAGACACGACTGAACGGGGGCCACAGTTGCCACGTTCTTATCCCAGGTGAACAATAGCTGAGTATCATCAGCATAGGTGATCACCTTAGCCCCCAACCCCTCCGCCAATATAACGAGAGGGGTGAGATAGATATTAAACAAAAGGGGGCTAAGGGATGAACCCTGGGGAACCCCTGTGTAGACCCGCTGAGGCGAGGAGGCAGCCAGAGGTAGCCATACTTGCTGAACCCTGGCCCTCTAAGAAGGACTTAATCCAAATGCTTTGTGGTCCCATATTTGAATCATTTGAAAAGAAGCGTGCAGATTTTGTTTTGGGAGAGTGGATACTGGGGTTAATTCAGGGCTCTAGATAGGAGTGGGGAAAGATATTTAAAGGTCAGTGTCACTTGAATGCTGTACACAGTGGGCCACTGAAACTTTCAAGGGAAGTAGAAAGAAGCAGTGGTTCAAAGTTGCTACATATTTGGTTCAGAGATGAAGGCAGTGCTCTTGCTGTAAGATTTCATTTGGTGATGGGGTGTTTTTGTAGGGAAAGGATTAGCAGGGATGGCCACTTGCTAGTGAGTGATAGCGTGGTCTGAGGCAGAATGGTGGGAATTAACTGCGGTATTTACTAGATGTTTAGTAGTGGGAGGTCTAAGAGAATCGGCTGAATAGAATTGACTGCAAGTGATTGCTGAGGTCTAGAATGAAAGTTCTAAGTAGCTAATTATGAGTCTGGTGGTCCACAGACAGGCAGACTCGCAGGGGCGTGGGGTGGGGGTCTCCACACCACCCTATTAAGGGATGGGTGGTGGGACCACAACAGCCCTGCCGTAGCTGTGTTGCGGCAGTCAGGAGGCATCCATATGCTTGGCGGCACTGCTGCAGTCCCCATGGGAACACCCAAAAATAGCCAGCCAGACAGGTTGAAACTCCTAATTTGGCAAGCGGCCTCATCACGGGTTTGGTGCGGTGGGCCCAATGCCGCCCCGACAAACACGTAATCAGGCCCTTAGTGTGATCAGAAGGGTATGGGAAGGAACCGATTCAATAATGGTGTTTAGGTCTTCAAAGAGAAGCCAAAAGCTCCAGTGAAGAGGAGATAATGATAGGACCTTCAATGGGGCAATTGGTGTAATGGAGTTGTGTTCAAAGGTGGAGGGAGAGGGGTCAAATGGTGGTATAGGTTTGTTTGTGAAAATGTGTTTACAAGAAAGCCTGCATTTCTTCCACTTTGGATGCTGTGAGGTTTAAGAGAGAAGGTGACCCATCTGGCTGTAATGACAGTGCAATTCTATGTGAATTTGATGAGAGCTGAATTGGTTGGTGATACAAGTCGTTGTGTTGTAAATTGAATCGTCATTCTATAAGCAGAAGGAGATGGGAAAGTGCTCAGGATTGTTTTTGTACTCTCATGCTTGCTTATGTTTGAGTTACGAATGGAATGTTGGTGGTAGTGGGTTTGATTCATCTGTAATAACGTATGCTGGAGGTGGTAGGTGAGGGAGACGATAGACATGTGGCGATGACCAGTGGAGGGTAGCAATGACATCCTGTGAGGCTGTCGACCTTAGGGAGATCGGAGGAGGAGGCACTTAATAAAGGAGTGATGCAATATACTGTGCACTGCTGAAGCTCTGAATGTATTTAAATAGAATGTACAGATTCACAATGTATTTGAACTTCGAATTGCATATACAGGCAGAATATATATATACAGATTAGTAGTAAAGGTGGCAGTAAATTCACAAATGGAAGATAATTCACAAATAGGAGCAATGTCACACCTGGAAACAAAATCACCCGTGGGAGAAATTGAGACTGAAAATCAGTGAAACTTCAGGGATAATGTGTCAGTCTTAATTTTCTGATAACTACTGCATATGACTGTAGCCAGGAAGAATATTGCCTCGATTTGCCCAATGACCAGGATTATCTGCTCAACAGTGCCATTCTACGAAGAAGTCAGCTGCATTGATTGCCCTCTTATGGGGTTAGTGTCCTCGAACTCAAAGGTTTAACTAAAACCAAAGCTGTGATCGAATGGATTATTAGTTGGGGCGGGTGTGGGTCTACCACAGTAATAATGGCACCAACTTGTAACGGTTTCAGTAATTTAAATCGAAATGTGTAAAGAATTTAGAAGTTAAAAAGTCAAAACAACAACACAATAAAAATCTCACTCTCATTTATAAAAATAGAGAATAATGTAAAAAGCAAGATGACACCAGAACAACAGCAAATCCAGGGGGACTGGAGTTTTGAATTTTGAAAGTAATAAATCAAAATGGAGGCAAACACATTGATTGCTAACTATGGCCATTCGGTTGATTTAAGACCAATTGCAATGGAGTGTGCGATGGATGTAGAAATCAGGTTTGACCTGGTCGGAAGTTTTACCTTCTGATACAATCTCTGAATTAGAAGTCAAAAACCCTCAACCGAGCAAGGAAGCATGCTTTGGTCGAGAAGGGCTCCTCAAGTCTGAATGAGTTCCATTGACTTTTGGCAGGAAAGCTCAGAGCGAGACAAATGTAAAATATTTGACCAATAAATGTCCCTTGCTGGCTGTATACTTTTGACCCCTTTGCTCAGTGAAAAATGTTACATTTTGAACTAGTCATTTTTTTCTTTAGCTACGATTCCTCTAGTGCCACAAGGCTGCAAGCTGTAGTCGAACATGCCTCCACGAGACCTGATACTCTCTGTGACATAATATTGAAACAGAAAAACCCCAAATGAGAACAGCCTGAATCTTTGACCTAGCATCAATGCACCTTCATTGGATTGACTTGGCAGGTTTGTCCCGATCCTCTGGAGATCCAGGGAGCCAAAAAGTTTCTACGCTGCAGGTTTTTCAGATTGTTAGGAGAACTACACTGTGACACAGCAAGTGGCCAAGGACTTCAGGAATAGCATTTTGGGGTCAAGACTCATTCCAGGGTAAGCCACCAACAGGGTCTAGGGCACCTGGGCTCTTCGAGGAAAGGGGTTTTAGCAGCTTGATATGTCCAAGTAGCTTAACAGGAGGTCAGCCAACTGACTCTTGAAGTCCTAGTTAAAAGTGGGAGCACGCATAGCATTTAAGGTCTCCTTCCAGTTATCAATAGCAGGTGCAGTCCTTCTTCTTCCTTCCGTATGTCCAGTAGTGTTCTGAAGAAGGTGTCTAGGGGTGCCACATCTATGTCTGGTACTATCCTTTGGGTGGGTGTTACTCCTGGCCCCTCTCTAACTATTAGGTAAAAAGTTCCCAGGGGTAACCCTACCCACTTTTGCAGCAGTTTCTATAGTTAGTTTATACAGAGTTTTATTCTCTTTTAAAATAAAACATTACAATATCTAATCCTTTAACCCCTCTCACTCCCTCCCCAATAGTCCAGTCCCCATCACACCATGTATACGTACTGATTCACAAAGTACATTTCAGACCTACATGTACCCTAATCCTGGTCTTCCCTTTCAGAAGTAATTTTTTCTTCTATTACACACATTCCGCCACAGATTAATTCACCATATCAGGATTTATATGGCATTCTAATGAATAATCTCATGCTCGTACCCTGTCAATAGTTCCTTTTCCTTTCCTTACTTCACATACAACAATGCACTCTCATAGCCCGCCCACCGTATTAGCTCCTGTTGCCATTTTGCTACCCTGGGCAGTTAAGTCACTTTCCAATGCATGGGTATCTCCTGTCTGACAAGTACCAGAGCCAAGTCAATAAACCCTGTTGTGTTTTTCTACCTAGCAGGTCCTGGAAATCCTCCAAGAAGACAGACCACAGGCGCACATTCAAAAGCTCTATGAGTCACTTTATTAATGCAGGACACTACTTCCTTCCAATATCCCCCCAATGATGGACATGACCACACCATACGTATCATTTCTGCTCCTTGTTCACCACATCTAGGTCATGCTACGGCGGAGACCTGATAAAGCCTAACAATTTTCCCCAGGCTCAGATATGCCCTATGTAGGAAAAAACAATTATTCAGTTAAAATCTTGCATTCCTAGACACCGTATTCAAACTCACCAGAATTTTCACCCAGTTCTCTTCGGGAAGAGACTGCCCCAAGTTCTCTTCCCACTTCGCTCTAAGTCCTACAAGGGGTGATACCATCTCATTTTGTAATGCCTGATAAAGACACATCACCGCCTTAATGCAACCAGATATAGTACACAATATTTGACAAGCACTGTGCAGTTGAGGCTCCTCTAAACCCGTACCCCAGTGGAGGCACACTCTGGCTATTACTGACCGATGCAATCAAAATTGCCCTCTCGGGATCTCAACAAATTTTCAAATTGTAAAAGCACTCCATCCCTCTAAATATCTCCTACCCTATGAGTTCAATGGTTTGCCCCTTCTGTCAAACCTCTCAATCTTCCTCCCTGATTAATTTGCTCCAAGCTTTTTAGCAGAAAATCCAGGGAATAGGGCACCTGCACATGGGTTCATTGGAGTGCACAACACCAACAGCTTGCATAACCCTTAACGCAGCAGTGGGGCGCTAGGTGGTGCTGGACTGTCATGGCCGCGCTTTAGCGAGGCTCTCGCCAGCCGGGCGACAATAAACCCTACAGCACCATCCTACAGGCCAGTTACCGACATCCAAACGACACCAATGGACGGCTAAAGGTCGCGGGTACACTCGGTGTGAGTTCCAGGTCCGTGGGCGTCTTGGCGGTGAAGATATTACCCGTTGCGGACGGGGCAGCGAGAGGAGCGGACCGTCGGAGCGGAAGCTCCCAGCAACGCGAGACCGGGGATTCATCGGGCCCTGCGAGCCGCGGGGGAGTTGTGGACTGTGGCTGATGCGGCGGACGCTCTGCTGGACAGCCGAGGTGGGCCTGGACGTCCCTCTCCCTGCATCGCGACTGCCGGTGCCTACCTGATGTGCCGGGCGTGCGGGGAACGCTGAAGGGACATCGCTGCATCGGGGCTATGGACGCGGTGCGTGTAAGTGCCCTGCCCGCCCGGCTGGACCGCACTGAAGCGGAGGAGCGCGCTTCTGGGCCCGTGGGTCGCGGGGGTGCCGTGGCCGGGGGCACCGGGAGCTGCATCGAGGTGGGGGCTGATGGCAGAACCCCTCCACTGACGCTAAGAGGTGGCTGCGGCCCTTGCCTGACGGTCGTCTCTTCTGGGCCTGGCTTGGTGCATCCCCCGGTCGGCGCCTCGTGGCCTGCGGAGCGGAGTGGCGCGGCCCTGTCCTTGCGGGGGCTGAGGAGGTGCTGTGGCTGCACGGAGCGCCTTGAAGCCAAGCTGAGCTGCAGAATCCTGGCGGATAGAGGGGACTGGTCATCTGATGAGCTGGTGTTAGCACTGTGGACTGTGGCTGGCCCCTCGAATTGGTGCTCACGTGGTCGCATACAACATTGAACTCACCTGGCGGACTAACTCTTGGAGATCTGGGCTCTCGTCTGAGGCCGCCATGGGCAAATCGGACGCAAAACAAGCGACGCTACAGTTCAACCCCCCCAAAAAGAAAACGCGCGCGCTGCCCGCGGAGAGTGGAGAGTCGGGTCCCAGCGAGGAGGAGGAGGTGGACTGGAAAACTATCCTTCTCGGCATGCAGAAGAGCTTAACGTCCATTGACACCAAAATTGACAATATGAACACGCGCCTGGAGGCGGTGGTACACCGGCTGGACCAACACGGAGAGCGCCTGAAAGAGGCGGAGGGCCGAATATCGAAGCTGGAGGATGGCGCAGTGGCTGGGGCAACTAAGTTGACGCAGATGGACCGGCTGCTCAAGGTCATTGCCGACAAAAATGAAGATTTAGAGGCACGCTCCCGACGGAACAACGTTCGCCTGATTGGCCTTGCGGAGTCCAGCGGTGGGGGCCGTATGGAGGATCTCATTGAGCGGCTGCTGATCGATAAATTTGGAAGGGACTCTTTCTCGCCACAGCTGGTGGTGGAGCGGGCCCACCGCTCCTTGGGGCCTCGTCCGGTCCCTGGTGCCCCACCGCGCCCTGTCATCATCAAATTTCTGAATTACAGGGATCGGGACGCCGTATTGCGCCTGGCCAGGGAGAAACAACCGATCCTGCATGAAAACGTCACCATTTCATTCTACCCGGATTTTACCCAGGCAGTGCAGGATGCCCGTCGGAAGTTTACAGGAGTAAAAAAGAAACTACAGCAACGAGACATTCCTTACTCCATGCAATATCCAGCCAAGCTCAAGGTCACCCACCATGGCAAGCCCCTCTTTTTTGGCAATCCGCAACAAGTGGAGGACTTCTTGAAAGAACAGCCTTCTGCGGCCCCTCGACGACGCAGTCCTGGGACGGGATCGGGCTCCAGCTCTCCGACGTCTGCACCGGACTGATGAGTACCACTGTTCTGGTTCATGTTCTGTCTCTTTCCCCCTTCATGTGTCTGTCTTTCTTCCTTGGCACTGCCAGCCCCCCCTCGCTCTTGCTTCCTCTCTCTGGAGTGACCTGTACTTTGGCTGTGGAGCTGGGGAGGATGATGCTTTTGAGAGGGACCGTTTCCGTTGGCCCAGTAAAGGACTGCCTTGGCCTTTCGCCCTCTCTCTAGGATGTGAGAGATGAACAGACTTTACTGTTTGGGGACCCGTATGTGCTGTCACCTACCGTTAACAGGGTACTGGTCTGGACACTGATGACGGGATTCGCCCTGGCACTCCCCCCCTGTCCCACTTGAACTCCTCCCCCACTGGGGTGATGGTGTGGTGGGTGAAAAAAAGGGGATTGGGAAAGGCGGGTCCGGCGCACCGGCGAGTCCCCTAGAGGGTATACCCCACTTTTGCGTATATGTTTGTTGTAAAGGATGGGAGGGGGTCTAAATTCCGGCAGGATTGGGCTGCAGTAGTGGGAGGGGGTGGGATGGGGGTTGGGGTTGTCCGACATGATTGGGATGTCGGAGTGGGTGGGGGGGTAGGTTTTCTAGGGACTGTTTTGGGGTTGTTGTTGTTCTTCAGCATGAGCACTGCGAACTTACTTGTTGAAATGGCACAGCGTGCCACCCTTTTTCGGCCAATACATCTATGGCCTTGCTGCCAGATGCGCCCCTTAACCCATAATTCATTTATTGGCACAAATGACCCGCACCACACGCACTGAGCTGGGGGGGGAGGGCTTCTCACTGCTATTACCTGGAATGTACGTGGCCTGGGGGATCCAAGGAAACAGAGGCGAATCTTGGGTGCCTTAGACAGGTTGCAGGCTCAGGTTGTATTTCTCCAGGAGACTCACATGGACCCCCTCCGCAATGCCACCTTCGCTGCCAGATGGGCTGCCCACTCACTTCATGCGCCATACTCGTCTTATGCGAGAGGCACTCCTTCCAAGAATGCCATGTGCTCGATGCATGGAAAACAGCCCAGGTCATCCCACTGAAAAAAAAACCCAATACTCACATTTCCCAACTTCAGAATCTTCGTCCCATCTCCCTTCTTCCCTTCTGCTCGAAAATTTTGGAAAAAGTGGTCAACGGTCAACTCATGACCTATCTAGAGGAGGAATTCCTTCTCCACCCCACCCAATCGGGGTTCAGAGCTGGCTATTCAACGGAATCGGCTGTCCTATTCTCCACCGAAAGCCTCAGACAGAGGGCGGACGAAGGACAGACAGCAGCGTTGGTCTTACTTGACCTTAGTGCAGCTTTTGACACCGTGATGCACACCACGCTGCTGTCTCGCCTCTCTGATATGGGAGTGAAGGGGTCCGCCCTTGCCTGGATAAAATCTTTCCTAGAGAACAGGAGTTTCCAAATGCACTGCCCTCCTTTTAAATCTTCCCCCCGCAAGCTGACCCATGGGGTTCCTCAAGGCTCCAGTCTAAGTCCAACCCTGTTCAATCTTTATATGGAACCCTTAGCTCATATTGTTGAAGCTTTTGGAGTAGAGATTGTCACCTACGCTGATGATACACAGCTAATGATCAAGCTTACGCACGACCGCACGGAAGATGCCACTAATTTCTCCAAATGCCTTTCATCTGTGGCAACATGGATGAATAACAACTGTTTGCGCCTTAATGGCGATAAAACGGAACTCTTAATTGTCGGAAAATCTTTAAATGCCTGGACGCACATGTGGTGGCCTGTGGAACTAGGAAATCTTCCCATTCCCGCCAAATCTGTCAGAAACCTCGGAGTAATGATCGACTCCGATCTCTCTTTTAGGTCACAGGTCTCCGCAAAGTCCTCGATCTGCTCCCCATCAACACTAGAAAAACTCTCGTCCATGCCTTGGTCACACCCCATCTTGATTTCGGCAACATTCTACTTCTAGGTCTAAGTAAATCAGGTCTTCATCGTCTTCAGTGCGTACAAAACGCGGCTGCCCGCCTGGTACTCAACCTGCCCCGCAGAGCATCTGGGAAGAATGCTCTTACTAAACTCCACTGGCTCCCGGTCAAGGAGCGCATCATATTCAAAGCTCTATGCTTCACGCACCGCATCGCCCATGGTAAAGGCCCTAGATACTTGCAAAAGCTCCTCACCATTCATCGCCCCGCCCGGAATCTTAGGTCATCCGGTGCGATGCTGTTCAAACTTCCCCGCATTCGTAGAGCTAGAATGGGAGGATGTTCGTTCAGGTACCTGGCCCCCAGGCACTGGAATGAACTACCGCTTGACCTCCGTATGGAACCTTCAGAGATCAGATTCCGTGCTAAACTGAAAACTTACCTATTTCCTCCCGACTAATCTCCTTTTTTCCTCTTTCCCCTCTTCGCTCTCGTGACTCTTTGCCTCCTGACTTAGCAACATTCCAGCGCGGGGACACACTATCTTTAGTGCAGCCAGGCGCTTTAGAAATGGCTTTATTATTATTATTATTATTATCCTAGTTAAAAGGGGAGTTCCCTATGTTCCCATAGGCACCACCACGGATCGCGAGGGTCGTTATTGTATGGCGTGGGGTAGGATAGGTATCGAGACCATCACCCTTGCCTGCTCTTATGGCCCCAACTGCGACAACCCGAGCAGTTTCATTGCTCTCTGGAACAAGATTAGAGAAGTGGGATCCACACACCTCATTTGGGGGGGAGATTTCAACGCTGTTTTAGACCCCACTTTGGATAGGTCGAACCCATCTATGCACCACTACACTAATACACACAGATACCTAAGGGACATCTGCGACACCCATGATGCCGTGGATACCTGGCGACACTTACACCCGACTTCTTTGGAAGGCACGCACTGGAATAGTGCACATGCAACTTGGGCCAGACTAGACTACATTATGGTGAATAGGGCCCTGGCCCCCTCCTTGGTGGAGGTGCGACATGTGGGCCGTACGTACTCCGATCACTCTCCGGTTCTGGCCAAGTTCCGTCTACCCGACATAATGGGTAAGCCTCGGACTTGGAGACTCCAGCCCACCATCTTACTTGATGAACTGTTTCGAATCGAATTGGGTCAAGAGCTAGAAGATTTCCTATCCCGTAACAAGGGAACGGTAGACCGGGCGGCCACTCTCTGGGAGGCGCTAAAGGTCACAATACGGGGCTTTTGCATTTCTAAGAGCTCCGGGGTACTAAGGACCTTGCGAGATACATTACGCAAACTGGAAACTCCACTCCACACCCTAGAACATAGCCCAGACTACGCCAATAATACAGATGCGCAGGCAAAGTACCGCGAGACGTTATCGGACTACATGTCCACCGCTGAAAGAGAGGTACATTTCCGGGGCAAGTACTTTAAAGCTCGTACGTACGGGGAAGGGGAACGACCCGGTAAATCTTTGGCAGGAGCGGTCCGCCCACCGCGAGGCTCTAATTTTGTGCTGGAGCTAGAGGGGGAGGATGGGACTCCCATACGTGACACGCATTCGCTTCTGGCGGCCTTCACTACACACTATTCCACGCTATACTCTACTACTAGGGTCGGTGCACTGGACATGGACGATTACCTTCGGGAGCTCACACTGGGATGGCTCTCTGACCGTCAACGGGAGTTCCTGGCAGAGCCGATCGGCCTGGAGGAGGTTAGAGATGCGATCAAACAGATGGCTCCGGGAAGGGCCCCTGGCCTGGACGGGTTGCCAATGGATTTCTACAAGGCGTATATGGATATCCTTGCTCCGGTGCTCCGGGAGGTCTACATGGAAGCGCATGAATCGGGCACACTTCCTCCGTCAATGCAGGAGGCACTGATTACCTCCTTGTTGAAGCCTGGGAAGCCGCCTCAGTGTTGCGACTCGTACCGCCCTCTCTCGTTAATTAATTGTGACGCCAAAATCCTGACTAAAATACTAGCTAACCGGTTGCAGTTGTTGCTGGGAGGCCTGGTGTTATCAGATCAAGCAGGATTCGTCCCTGGCAGGGCCACTTCCAATAATCTCCGGACGCTATTCTCCATCCTGCATAATGTAGACCCGGAGTTGCCATTGGTGGCGGTTTTTTTGGACGCCACCAAGGCCTTCGACTCTCTGGAATGGGACTATCTCCACTGTATTTTGCGCAACATGGGCATGCCGCTGGGCTTCACGCGCTGGATAGATCTCCTGTATGACCGGCCGGTTGCTAGGGTGGGGTTGAATGGGCACATATCCGACGCTTTTGTGGTGTCGCGGGGTACCCGGCAGGGTTGCCCACTATCTCCGCTGCTGTTTGCGGTGGCGATGGAACCTCTGGCGGCCCGGCTCCGCCAACATCACCGAGACAAGGCACTGCGCTGTCTTCAGCGAGAGGTCCTCATCTCCCTATACGCGGATGACATCACGCTCTACATACGTGATCCCGCTACCAACCTCAACCCTATCCTCCGTGAGTTTATTCGCTTCGCGGGTATGTCTGGTATCCATATCAATTGGGGAAAATCCACTATATTTCCCCTGACTGCGGCCGCTCAGCCTTTCCCTCTGGACTACCCTCTACGGTGGGAGATGGATGAGGTTCGCTACCTGGGCATTCTTCTCTCCCATGACCGAGAAGAGCTAATGCGGATGAACTATGGCCGTGCGTTTGACTATATCCAGGCATGCGTGTCGAGATGGATCACGCTGCCCCTCTCCTTTGCGGGCCGCGCTTCCTTAATTAAGATGGTGGTTCTTCCGAAACTCCTGTACCTTTTCATGAATATCCCATATTACCCTGGCAAGTCCTTCTTTCGTCTCTTGAGGTCTGAGCTCATTCGCCTGGTCTGGGGAGGGAGGAGGCCGCGTCTTCGTTGGGAGGTGCTGACTCGTCCATTCGTGCAGGGAGGGCTCGACCTCCCGGACTTTGAGATGTATTATCATAGCGCGCAGGCCCACTATATTCATCACTGGATTCGCCCCACGCCCTTCCTGCCGCAGATGGCTGTGGAGCATTGGCTGGTTGCTCCTATCCCACTGGAGGGAGCGATACTCAGTGCACCAGAGACACATACGGCATACCGCTCCACGATTTCGAGTTCCATTCTGGCGTGGCGATACATTGCGAAGGTGGCACGCGCACCGCTGCTTTATTCTCCACTGCTTCCCCTGGCATACCATCCCCGGTTGACCCTTTTACAGGAACAACTGTTTAAAAACTTTATGGCCAAATTCCACATTACAACATGAGGGGACCTCTATCATGACGGACAATTCCGTTCCCAATCTCACATGTTCGCTCACTCTGCACCCACTTTCATGGACACCTTCCTATATGTCAGGCTTCGTAGTGGTATTCGAGCAGTGACAGGGGAGTTTCCTGGTGAGCCACCCACGTTGGAACCCTTGCATCGGCTACTCAAGGCTACCACTCCGGCACACGCAGTCTCTACCCTGTACCACTCGCTACGCACTACACCAGACTCCTTGCCTTGCAGGGCACGTACCAAATGGGAGGAAGACCTAGGACTGCCCATAGATGACGAACTCTGGAGCTATTGCTGCTTACAAACTGAACAGATCTCCTCCAGTAGCAGGTTCAGGGTGATCCATTATAGGTTCTTACATAGGCTCTATTGTACTCCAGCACACATGCATAGGGTGGGCCTCCGAGAGGATGATCTATGCTGGCGCTGCCGCGCTCCGGGGGCGGACTTCCTTCACATGACGTGGGGATGCCGGGAGATTGCCGACTATTGGCAACAAGTGTATTCCGGCATTTCGGAAATGATAGATGTCCCACTGGCACCCTCTCCGACGCAGGCACTCCTGGGTTATACAAAAACTATACGAAAACCGGTCCGCAGATTTGCCACTATCGCCCTTCTTATGGCGAAACGTCTGATAGCCTGCAGATGGGGACGGGGCAGGGCTCCCAAATTTAAGGATTGGATTGGTGATATGGTACACTGTCAGGATACTTTACTTCGATATTCTGAACTTCTGCCTTCCGCTTCTAAGCCAACTGACATCCGGGGTCCCTTACAGGCATATCTGTTGTCACACCCACAGCCATAGCGGGCCTTCCTACCCGCTTACCCCTTAACCTTTCTAGACACCGCTCCTACGGTAGTGGCCCACCTTCTGTCCCTCGGCCAGGCAACACACGGGGCTGAGAGGTGAGACGGTCATTGTGCACGATTATGAGGCACCTCTATACCATCGCTGCATGTTATTGTGGGTAGATTGTTTCAATGCAAAGTACTCCGTGGTTGATGGGTGGTGGTCATTCATGCTGGCATACTAATTATCCTGCTTCTTATGCCGCAGCCGGCCCCTGGAGGGTTGGAGGCAGGCAGCTGTGTTTAAAATTCATTTTCCTTCTCGTATCACGCCGCCGGCCACAGGTTGGTTGTAGGCATGGGGCTGTGTATTTCGTATTCATGCTGAATAAAGGTTTTGAAAATTTAAAAAAAAAAAAAAAACCCTTAACGCAGCAAGCACACCCCTTACTGGTCTTCCAGGAGCCAAGAGGATTCTATACAATATATCTAAATCCGGTAACATCTCCAAATTTGTCTCCTCTGGAAATCTCTGTGAGTAGATCCACTGTACAAACCACTGCAACTGTGCCAAGTAATAGGTTTCCAAATCTGGTGCTGTTAATCCTCCCTGTGATGTTGATCATTGTAATTTAGACAAGGCTACTCTCCACCTGCCAGTTCCCCATATAGGGGATATCAACAAGGAAACAAGTACTCGAAAAACCTTACAAGGTATCACCAAAGGCACTGCTATAAAAAAAAGACCTATCAGGGTAATGCCAACAAAAGTGGTAGTGTCCTCTAGAATCCTACGCATGCATGTAGGTTTCTAGTTGCCACTCCATTGTTACCTTCTAATAAATCAGAGGGTGCATAGTATAATCAAACTCCCAAATATGTTAAGAACATTCCCTCCCATGTAATCCCCCTTAGATCCCCAGGTTGCGGGACATACTTTAGTAATGGAAACAAATATGATTTATTCCAATTCAAGTATAAGCCTGAAGCTTCTCCAAAAATATTTTGGAGGCTAATTGCATGAGGTAAATCTACATTTGCGTCTCTCAGAAAAAACAACATATCATCAGTATATAATGCTGAATAATACTAGACGCCCTGTGCCTCAAACCCCTATAGACCCACTAAGTCCTAAAGCAACTACCTTGTGGTTCAACCGCAATTGCAAACAATAATGGTGAAAGGGGGCAGCCTTGCAGTGCCCCCCTTCACACCATATACTTTTCAGGGATATGCCTACGCCTTCAGTTTTGGGCAGTAGGTACTGCATACAGAGGCATCACCCATTAGACAAACCCATCATCCCATCCTATTTTATTGAGCACCCTATAAAGGGAATACCATCGTAGACTATCAAAGGATTTTTCAATATCAATTGCCGCAATCACTTGTTTTTCTTTCTCTGCAAATTCTTATTCCAGTACCGCCAGCACCCTTTGAATATTATGAGCTATATTTCGCCCCAGAATCAACCATGACTGGTCTAAATGTATTACTTTGGCAATCAATGGTAACAGGAGCACTGCCAAGACGCTACTAAGAATATTATAGTACATATTTAGCATGGAGAGTGAACGATAATCCTGCCCATTCAATAACAGGATTACTAATGATTCCGCAGTTGTTTGGGCAAATGCCCTGCCTCATGGTTAGCTGAGTAGAAAGTGACCAGCCTTAGCACCAATGCATCCTTATAAGCAGCATATAATTCCACAGGGAATCCATCTGACCCAGGGACCTTTAATCTTGCCATAAGCTTTATAGCAGACTTTACTTCCTGAATGGTAGCCTCTCTACCCAGGTCTCTCGCTTCCTCCACAGAAACCCTCAGCAATTCCACCTGGTCTAGAAACTCAGTGACACATTGAGGTGGCAACATTGGAGGAGGGGTATATAACACTGTAAAATAATCTCTAAATCTGCTATTAATGGCCTCAAGTGGATTTAGGTGTGTGCCATTCTCAGTATCCACCTTCTGTCTTTGTACTTCTATTCTTAGGATTTGTAAGCCAGGCCAACAGAGTATCCGCCTTATCCCAATACGCATGCTCCTTGGCCACATATTCTATGTTGGTAAAGCAGTGTAATCTTTCTACATATACCGCTACTTGCTCTCGGGCATCTAAAAGCTGCAGTAGCAAAGCCGTATTTTCCAGTCTTGCCAACTCGAGTCCATGTAGCACATTCTCATGTTTCTCGAACTCTTTCACTAAGGTACACCTTACCCCAACTATTTCCGTTCTGCAATGCTCCCGAATAACAACTTTGAATGCATCCCACTCCATCAGGGAAGATCCAGTCAATGCCTCAGTTTCATCAAAATATTTTTTCAATGCCTCTCTAATGACATTGTGAAATGCAGCATCCTCCAAGGTCTCCACCCACAAGCACCAGTTCGGTATTTGGTGTGGCTCACAGTTCCATTTCGATAAAAGTAGGATAGGTTATGGTCAGAGACCATCCTGCATATATTTTCTACATTTTGCACCCCACGATGCACCCCAGGGTGACGCAAAAATGTCTCCAATCCCACATAAATTGAATGCAGCCCTGAAAAATAACAATAGTCCCTAGCATCGGGGGTGAACATCACCACAAATCCACTAACCTCAGCTCTGCTGCCTATTCCTTAATTGCCTAGCAACATGATGCACTGAAGAGTCTATCAGGGGGTGGATGTGATCTGTCACGATCTGAGTTAGCGATACAATTAAAGTCACCTCCTAGAACAGAGTTCTTCAAACTGTGGGGCGCGCCCCCCTGAGGGGGTGCGACACCATCCTAGCGGGGGCGCGCACTCCACTCTAGTTTACCTTTGTTCCCTGTCTCAGGTCTTCTTAGAGAACTCCGGTATGGTTGGAGGGAGGAGACAGGAGGGGGGGGGGAATCGACGGGGCACGAATTGCCCATGCTTTTATTATGTTCACCATCCCAGGAGGGGGATAATTCATTCAGCTTCAGCTGCAGTGAGGAGGCAGGAAGTCTCCTCTGCTAAAACCGAAGGTAAACGAACAGACAGCCTTCACATTCGATATTATAGTAGAGGAGACTCCTAGCCTCGCACTGCAGCTGAAATGCCTGTCTGTTTGTTTGCTTTCAGTTTAACCAGTGGAGACATCCTGCCTCTCACTGCAGCTGAAGCATTTCAGCTCTATGAATTAACCCCCTCCTGGGAGGGTTACTGCTTCCCAGAAAGGAGACTAAGTTTCTTTTAAAACTACACAGGCAGGCGCGCAAAATGCCAGCCAGCCATGTGTTCTTTTAAACAGACTGCAAATTGCTTGTCTAGAAATAAAGAAGCATGTTCCCTTTTATCAGCCATAGATTATTCAGGCAGCCCTAGAACACAAGTAAAAGTTATTTCTATTTATATTTGCTGTTCAAAGTATGCATGGACAAGTACTGACAAAACAGCTTTAGGTGACTGCTTATTTTTGTACCACCTGGGACATCAAAATAATGAGCTGGCAACCCTAATCACAAGACCTGGAGTTTGTTGCAGGATCACCACATTATTTATTTCCTTCACCCTGATCCCTGGTTACTGCCATATTAGCAATAGTTTAACACATTTGAAACCCTACACTGCCGTCAATAACATTCTGAGTTACTTCAAGTGTCTGGGAATGCACCTTGCATTCAGACAACTTGCTTCTCATTCTCGCCCTTCACTTTCATGCTCACCCTGCACTCACACCGATCCCCATGCACTCACACCATTCACCCACTTACCCTGCACTCACAGTGATCACTCTGCACTCACAATGCACTTGCACTGTTCACCCTGTACCTCACCCTGCAATCACACAAGCACACTACTCAACCTGCGCTCAAGTGACACTTCACTCACCTGTCCCCCTCACTGCTCAATCTGCAATCTCACTCAAATAAGCCCACCACTAACCATACATTCATTCGTCCCACTCTGCACTTATATCTGCAACCAAATTCATATGGTCACCTCGCTCACCCTGCAGTCACTCCTGTTACCCTACTCGTAAACAGTCGCATGGCTCACCGTGCACTCACATGAGCAGTCCTGCCACCCACACAGCACAGAGGGTTAATGTGCCTGCTCTATAGAATGTGTACCATGCAGATCATATAACTGAGTGTGAGTAACTAATGAGTAGTGCTATAACAAAATAAAGAGAGATGAGGTGCATCGGTGGTGAGTGGTAGTGAGGGAATTGATGGAGAAGGAGGAAATGTGGGAGGGGGCACCAAAAAAGACTGTTGCACTGTGTGCAACAAGGGCTTGGGTCAGCCCTGGCTGGGAGTGTTAGCCCCCTCCCGAAGTTTGGGTCTAGTTGCGCCCCTGTACACGAGTATGGGCATGTCGTCCATAATTCCTAAACAGATTCTTATAAATACCGTTTTGTTTCATTTCTTTTTTTTGTGATTGATGTAAGGAGTCTATTACTATTTGCAGAGACATGTGTTTGTTTCAAGCAACAACCATAAAAAAGTTTATTTTAGATCCAAGAGGGGTCCTCACATATGAGAAATTGGAGGATATCACAGATATTATTCGCTGTAAAATTAGTGGGCTGCTGCTTTGTTACAACAGTGAAAACACACATCACTATCTATCAATATTAGATGTAAACGCTTTTAGAATTTCAACCATAGTGCCTGTGCACCATTAGTAGCCTGGCTAAAGAGGGTATGGCAGAGCTGAAAGTAAATCATTTAGACTCTCAGTCATCGCAAAAGTGCATTCTAATCTTGTACTAATCATAACTACTAATTAAGCAATGTTGGTATTTTGTACTGAAAAGATAAAAAAACTTTTTAAATCTTTTATTTGTATATATAATGTTCTAAATAGTGTTTTATGTACTTTTGTAGCCCTGAAGAAGTCCGAATGAGGACGAAATGCGTTGGCGGTTGCAAAAATTTGTGAATAAAAGATGAATTTAAATACCAACAGAACATATCGACTCCTTTTTGGGAAAACAACTGTGGATTGTCCATATATATTATTCACAAGTGTGCTGAGCTATTTTGTTGGATGGTACTAGAGGAACCAATTGGGTTTCTCCTGGTTTCTCTATATTGGGATCTAGGGGATTGTGTCCCAGGCTCTTGGCACCTTGTTTTGTGTTTAAACTATAAGGACGTTAAGACTGGTGCGGGCATTTATGCTTTGATCCCCATTCTTTTGTGCTCATTAATAATATTATTTGACTTCTGGATTAATAATGTCAGCAGCTGAGGCCAAAAGCCTCGCTGCTCACGGATCGGAGGGCGAGCCCGATTTCAGAGTTTTAAGGGTACTAGGCAAATCAGCTGGTGAAAATGCGAGCAACTTGTGAAATGAACCAGCTGCGGACTGGGCGAGGGGAGGAGAAGCCGTAGGTGCAGTTTTTAAAATGGAAAAAACAGCCTGAATAGAATGCATCTTATCCAGAAAAAACTTAGAGAGGACATTGCACCAGGTCTCAGAGGCAGGGAGTGAGCATACCTGAGTGCTGGGGGAGAGCAAACTCTGTTTTTTGGCAAACATTTCTTTAGAGTTGTTATTCGCCTGATCAATGCATGATGTTAAATATCGGCTTTTGGCCCCAGCAATCGTGGTATAGTAGCTCTTTTGTTTGACTCTAAGTGTGTGTTTCGCCCGAGGGCAGTAATTGCTGGAACGCCACATCCTCTCCAATATCTTACATTCATGTTTCAGTGATTGAAACTCTTGTGAGAACCAGGGTTTGGAGGGAGATTCCCTTGCAAGCCTAGGGGAGCGCGATGAAGAAAGCGCGGCCACAGAGTTGGAAATCACCTCCGTAAACCCCGCCAAACTCCCTTCGAGGTCCTGGTGACAGGAGGGCTGAGAGGATGCCAAAACACTATTGACCCGAAGAGGGTCAAGCAAAAAGCCGGTGAGTGGTCTCCCAGGAAAAACAGATGAGAAAGTGATCCGATCAGGAGACCGGAAGGGGCTGGTCCACCTGGATAGGAAAGTTGGAGCAGATGGGATCTAAGATGTGACCCCCTTGATGCGTGGGAAGGCAGACCCATTGTGAAAGTTGGGCCAATTTAAGCGAGTCAAGAAAATCAGTGGGATCCCTGGTCTCTGACTGATCAAGGTGGAGATTCACGTCACCTAGGAGCAAGTAATGAGAAAAGCGAAGAGCCCGCTCAACCACGGCCTCGCCACAAGATTTGAGAAAAGTGCTAGCCGGGCCAGGGGGACGGTAAATAAGTGAGCCACCTAACGTGAAGTGGTCCGAGAGGTGGATACTGAAATCCAGAACCTCACTGTCAACCCATGCGTTGATGTCTTCATTATGGAAAGACCACTTATCTTTATACACTTATCCTTATCCTTATACAGAATAGCTATGCCACCACCCCTACCCACCTTCCGGTCTAGACGGGAGAACTTATAGCCGGCAGGAGTGGCTAACGCAGCAATTGGATTGGAAGTATCATCCAACCAAGTTTCCGTAATGAATAATAGGTCAAAAGTGTTATCCAAAATCAGGTCAAACACATCAACATGATGCTTCTTGAGTGATCTTACATTAATAAGGGCAGCCCGAATACAAGGTGCTCCTAATTATTCACTAGGCGGGTCCCTACCAGGAAGATCTAAAATCGGCCTAAAGCCACATGCAGCACAAACAAAGTCAGGGCAGAAAGAGGAGCACAAATGCCCTGTGGGAGACACGGAAATGCCCGAAGCGTCTTTAGGGACTCACCAGTAAATAGAACCTATCTCCCGCTGCGGACTCGAGACAGGCAGCATGACTGGCCCTGGCTGCTTTCAGAAAGCTGACGGGCTTAGACGGGCTTGCCTTAGGCGTGCCTTTGGCGCACCATTGGCGCATCCGGGCTGTGGCCATTAAGTAAGGTGGTGTAAGTCGGGCGTACAGCGACTTGAGCGCTGACCGGGAAAAACGCGTGACACTAACAATATGGCCACTAGAGTCAAGCGATCCCCAGCAAAGTGCAAAGTGACGAGGATAGATGGAGTATAACACACTCCAAGTACAAAAGCAAAGTGCGGAATTTTGCAGAAAAGGAAGCAGCCCCCAAAACAAATGCAGTACACAGTTCTAAGAATCAAAGTTAAAATTTCAGTTAAAACACCATTAAAACACAACCCTTCGGGTGCCGTGCTTCCGAGCACTGCCCGTTAAATAGGGTGGTGTAAGTCCGGTGTGCAGCAACTAGAGCGCTGACCGGGGAAAACGCATGGCACTAACAATATGGCCACTAGAGTCAAGCGATCCCCAGCAAAGTGCGAGGATAGATGGAGTGTAACACACTCCAAGTACAAGAGCAAAGTGCGGAATTTATGTTAAATATGCCAATTAGGAGTACTGTAGATTGCAACATGTTGTAGGAGTCAGAGAACATGAACTAAGGCCTGGTTAGCATAGTTTCAGTGCATAGATTCAAAGAAAAGCAGCATCAGTCCAAAACTTTGGGGAGTGATCATGCAAACAAAGGTTTTTTCTTACAAAAGGATTCTGTAGACCTTCAATATTATCAAGAACGTGTCCAACATTCTGTCATAGTATGGATCAGAGGTACCTCTAGGGCCATTCAGATAATATCAGCAGATAGTTTGATGATTTTTAAAAAGACTGTTGTGTTACCTACACCCTCAATAATTTTAGATTATTTTTTTAGACCTAGAAATCATGAACTTGCATCTCAAAATCATAATCATAACACATTCAATCATCTTTAGAAAGAAGTGAATTGATTTGGATATCCATGAACCTGGCAGAATATATATTTCATTTATGTATTTACTATTTCAATAGGCAAGAAGTCCCTGATATTTACAACATTACAAATAGCTAACACATTTTGTAACTTACTTAAAATCATTATTTTTATCTTATAAAGAGATTTACCCAACTTACGGGCCACATCAACGAAGGGTAGTTTGCTTATAGAAATAACTGTGTTATTTAAGAAATAGCAGGTGTGAAAAAACATAAGATATCTCCCTGAATCTTTTTCGTGTTCTCACAGTCAAAACAGGCATATCACACTATTTTTGAATTAAAATGTTACATTCCTTTTTTGCGTATGAGCTTTTAGCCTGAAATTATTATGCAGCCTTTCCATTAAAGCCTGATACCACGTTAGAGGGTTTTCTCCAGTATATTAGGGAAAACTAAGGTAATCAATCTGAAGCACCTTAGGACCTGATTTAAGATTTGGTGGATTGAATACAGTCTGTTATGGTGGCATAGGACTTTAACTCTGCACCTCTGATGGACTACCATCCACCAAATTTAGAGATGACCACCAGCCCAGCCGTTATCTCTGTACATTAAAAGGAATCACTGTCATAGTGGTTCTTTTCAATGTACAAAAGCTTTGGTGGACGGTCGACATCAGTGTTTATCGCCGTTAACAAAACTATTCAAATTCTTTGTTTTTCAGAAACAAACTCCCAAAATGGGACTTTGGTTCAGAAAAACAAAAATAAATTATCCCCTACCTTGGGGGCTTTCTCTAGGGGTGTGAGGGTCTTTACTTGTTTTCCCAGCAGTGGTGGACAAGAAAAAAAGACATTATACTGTCCACATTAAACAGGGTGGGCAGAGTAATGTCCTTCCCCTGACAGCTCCTACTCCTTCCATTCATGAAGCTAACAGGGGCTTTGTTGACAGAAAACATTTGTGAGTACACCTAGGGTTTGGCGGATAGAGCATTTCATCCCTTTTGTGATGGAGTACCCTGTCTGCTAAACTCTAACTCACAACCTTAATCCTTTCAATAGCACATTTTGAATACTTTGGGAAAAACCACTGTAGATAATCCACAGCAAAATCTAGTACATAATCTGCCTCATTCTGGCTGCAAGAGAAATTGTAAAACTGCAGAAGTATATGGTCACTTTTCTTATTCTATATCATGTCAAAGTCCTAAAAAGAATGAAATATTTCTGGTAACATGAAAAACATAGTTTATCAGGCTCCAACTCTCCAAATCTTAAAAGTGTGAGAGGTTGGTGATTCTTTTCAAAGTTTCCATTAACATTTATTAGATTAAATGCATAAATGAGGTCTCATATTATTTTTCAGACACCTACTATATCTACCTGACTAGATAGACTAAATTGTTCTTATGTTACTCAACAGCAGATTACGGTTGAAATGCACTCCCACATTAAATTAGAATGTGATATTTCACATTTTATCCTAACAGATCACATCATAAACAGATCAAGGTGTACGCAGATATGTTGTTACTGGCCTGAAGAATTTACAGATTAACAAATAAAATAGAACCCAGATGTTCGAATTCATCGCAAAAGGTAGTCATTATAAACAGATCTCAACTGAATTACATATCCAGTTACAACCTCCTACAATTCTTTTTAGTAGAAAACATTGATAAGAGGCATCCTCAACCTCAAACGTCACTGTTTGTTTTTGCTCAATCATTAAAACAAACAGAACCAGTCAATTTCAGATAGAAAGTTAATAACGTTTCTTTGACCATTACAGATAAATGAAAAGCTAAAAATGAAATAAAATCATTTTTTATTAAAAGACCATGCAGACCATGCTTTTTCCAATACAGCAAAAAATGAAAAGCGTATCCTTTGAGCTGGCTCTGTGCATTAAAGCTTAGTTTTATTTCTCGTTTTAACAAAGCCCAAACATTTTCATACCAGATAAAATTGTGTAAATTCACAATATCATCATATTAAGCTACTATTCTCTGTCTGCCTAGATTTTACCCATCCTATTTGTATTTTAATATTCATCTATTTTTCGAATTTCCCCCAAAGGCTGTTTGTATATTTCCTCATTGCTTTGCATGAAATATCTGGATAAATTAGCCCGAAATTACATATTTGCATGTTTGATTTCATTACCCATGATTAATAAGTGTTTTTTAGCTACACCTTGAGGCAACACATCCCTAACAATGGACATTTCTGAAACATTTAGAGATGTGATGTCCCTTTCCTTTCGACTTTATTGGGATGCTCCCTTTAACCATTTATATGCTCCTGTTTTTCTTGTCATGTATCTACACAGCCTATCACGTTGAACACCCTCTTCACATATACATTATATATATCATTAATTCATCCATTACTGCCACTGAAAAAGAGGAATATATTACTTGGTAATTACTCATTGATAGTAATATTTCCAAAATACTCTGAAGTGTACTTTAAAGCTACATCATAAAGTTTTATATTGACCAAGTTGTGGTTATATTGTTAACCACTTCCATCAATATTTTAATATTAGTAACTCAAACTCATTCTCATCCTTAGTGGATGTATTTAATTGTACATTCTCCATAGATTTAAAATGAGAAGGTGATAGCGCAGCTGAAATACCACTCAATGACACATTTAAATAACCTGAGGGATATTTTAAAATTATAGCCCGCTGGTGAAGTGAAGCCAAATGATTTAAAAATGGGTGCAGAGGTCTGAATCACAAAGACTAAATGACTTGAGTACAGAAAGTGCTTTCGCCATTAATATAGCCATATTTTCTTTACCGTCATGGCTCTGTTAAAACATGTTTTTCCACAAAATCTTGGTTTGATGATGCTAAGGTGGAAAGACTAGAACGCACACCATACTCCATCCATGTTGTTAATGGTTGCCTGACCTAAACACATCCCATCAATTAAAAAAAAAACCTTGTGGCCCAAACTAAATAAATCAAACCTTTTATAAAAACGTATGGTCACATGCTTTTTGCCATCGACTGTCATCCTGTTGGCCAGTGGGTGTCATCCTTTGCTTGCTTTGCGCACAGATGTATTACTGATGTTCCACACCTGCTTCCTGGGCTTACAACAAAATCAGTCAGCTAGTGGATGGCGTTATCTTCCTTTTCCCTACAAGCACTCATTAAATTGATGGCAAATCAAGCCAGAGCAAAGCATCAGTGTTTAAATTCTTTCACATAATACATTTTGTTTGGTAGGTAATACACAGCCTCACACTTAGGAGAATACTACGGTCTTATTACCTCTTATGGAAAATCTATTGAGGTACTCCTTCCTTTGTTGAAATTGAAGTTATATAGCTTGCTGCTGCGCGGTAAGTTAGCAGTCAGTAGTAGTACCAAAGACTCACTTATTATCAATACATCTTTAAAAGACATCAAATGCAGAGGTGTATGTTAGCAAAAGATATTATGGGGAATGCCGTGCTATAATTAAGAGGATTTCCAATGAGTGGCAGTATACAAAAAAAATGTTCCTGACTCATACCTTCAGCAACACTGGTGAGACAGCCTGAGAAAATGAAGTATCTTGGCAACGTGGAACACTGTCTTGCCTGCTCTCCTCTGTCACAAACTCAGAAGAACAGCTCCCTGACTCTTTGATTGCATAGTGCTGCTTCCACAATTTACAGCTGCAGTGTTTCTCTTTTCTTTCAGTTATTTTAGGGCACTAGACAGAGCGGTGACATTTAATAACAAGATGGTGAAAAGGGAACTTTAGATTCTAGTCAGATGGGTAAGTAACCTTGTCACAAATTCTTTGATCACAAGTTTCTTTTGGCAAAATCACAATATATACAATCCTGAACAATACATTAAAGTGAATGCATGAAATTTAATAGAGGGCTCATGGAGTTATCACAAGAATTTGAGCCAATAGCAAACTATTGGGGGATAGTATTATCACTCTGATCAATTCTGAAGTAGCAGTTAGAACTGCTAAAATGATTTGTCCCAGAACTTATAGGAAGAACAATCGGGCTGCTACTCAACAGAGTCAAGCTGTGGAGAGAGAGGCAACACATTTCAGACATGACTCTATTGGTTAAAGGCCACCAGCCCACATCAGATTCTCTATGAATTGTTCAGAAATTTAATAACTGCATATAATATTATGGAGGTAGTTGCTGACTTTAAAATCTGAAAGGCTTACTTGTGGTCCATATCTACCCCGGTCTTGATGGTCAATACTAGCAAGCACTTGTGATGGCCTGAGTAGGCTAGGCAGAACAAGAAGTAATGGGGATTGTTTCCACTAGATTGGTACAGAAATAGCAGAGATTTGAGCTGGTGTAACGGTCCCTATTATGTAATGTTTGCAACAGGGAGAATTTCATAACAGATATTCAAACATAACCACATAACCACAACCCAGAGGACAAATGACTCAACAGCCTCATATTTCTTTAAGAGAAGCTACCCATTAATCGGCTACTTGTGTTCATATTTTCATAGCAATTGGCCCCAAACCATGACAAATACCAGTCTTTTAGTACAGGAACCATGTTGCTGATAGGTAATCAGTCCAAAGACTTTGCAAGCCTATATTAAAAATAACATTGCACTCGCCAAGGTTGAAAGTGGTTCTAGGCTCTAACCTAAAGTCAGGCAGAACCGTGGCCTATATCAAGTTAAAGGGGCAGGTAGAAGCACACATGGGTTAGTTAAGCACCTGCTTCACAGTTTATTTTATTGTAGATAATATATTCCCCTTTGCATATCTCAAGCCCCCTGTTCCCTTTTCTCTAGCACTGACTGATTTTGCACTGAAAACCAGAAATTATGTCATTAGTACACTAACTTCATCTCTTGATAAATATCTTCTAAGGACGCAACAGAGCTACACTCTTGTAAATATATGGGTATTCAATTTTCTGATATCCCTTATACATAGCTTAATATAACTAATGGGGATCTTTAATGCACAACATGTATGTGACTATGGAACAAGTGGGTCTTGTCTTGTTTAGTCACAATGACATGATTTGGTCCAGGATTCAAAAATATTTTCATACAGTGCTTCAGAAAAAGAACAGATTGGTAATAGTTTAGATCATACAACTGAATAATTTCAAACGAGATTATAAAATAGCTGTGATAAGATTTTCAAATACAGTGTTAAAGTATGATCAGAAATCGTGTGAAGTATCTGACGGAAACTAGGATCCAGAGACCATTTAAAGAAGAAGTCTTTCCTTTTTTGCTGTATTGTGAAAAGTATTGTCTGCACAGTCTTTTAATGAAAAGTGATTTCATTTAATTTTTAGCTTTCAATTTATCTGTAATGTTGAAAGAAACGTGACTAACTTAATTTTTGTAATTGACTGTTTTTTTTTGTTTTAATGACTTAGCAAAAAAGAACAGTGATGTTAGAGCATGAGGATGCCTCTTAGCCATTTTTGTTACTAAAATGAATTGTAGGTGGTTGCAGCTGGAAATGTATTGGATTTGGAATCTGTTTGTAATTACTTCTTTTTGCGATGAATAGACACAGTTATCAAAATTTGATACCCGCTCACATTATTGCTGTATTGTTTAAAGGCCTTTGGTATAAATAAACATATCCTTGACTGGAATTGACTTGATACTGGCTCACAAACAGTAGAGTCTATGGTAATGTTTTCAGAGCGTTTGCTGAATTTTAAGGCAAAATATTAAATTTTACTCTTATTATTTACCAACCGTATGATCAGAAACCGTGAGTAATATGTGACGGAAACTAGGATCCAGAGACCATTTAAAGGAGAAGTCTTTCCTTTTTTGCGGTATTGGAAAAAGCATTGCCTGCACAGTCTTTTAATGAACAGTGATTTTATTTAATTTTTAGTTTTCAATTTATCTGTAATGTTGAAAGAAACGTGACAAACTTTCTTTTTTGAATTGACTGGTTTTGTTTGTTTTAATGAATTAGCCAAAAAGAACAGTGATGTTTGAGGATGAGGATGCCTCTTAGCCATTTTTTTTACTAAAATGAATTGTAGGTGGTTGCAGCTGGAAATCGATTGCGTTTGGAATCTGTTAATAATTACTTCTTTTTGAGATGAATAGCCAACATTATCAAAATTTGACACCTGCTCACATTATTGCTCTATTGTTTAAAGGTCATTGGTATAAATAAACATATCCTTGACTTAACTTGACTTGATACTGGCTCACAAAAAGTAGATTCTATGGTAATGTTTTCAGAGCGTTTGCAGAATTTTATGGCAAAATATTCTAGTTTACTCTTATTATTTACCAACTGTCAGTCTCATTCCAGGGGACAAAGGCCAAGCAGGCCTGCTGGGCCAGAGCCATGGGACTCAAGTCATTTTCCTCTAATGTCCATTCTTGTGAGAAATGCGCATGCGCGGGCGTCAGCGCATGCGCATTTGTCAGGAAAGTTGAAAACCAGGAAGAGGGAGCCCCGGAGACGCTGCGCTTCAGGTAAGTGCCTTTTAGTTTGCTTTATTATAAATTTATGTTATCTTTTAAAAGTAGGGCGGGCGGGAGGTGGTTGGTGGGCGGCAGGCAGCTACGCTTCGCCCTCGCGTGTGCGTAGGCGCTGCCTGCTTCGCCTACTTCGAAAACTGCGAAGCAGGCAGTGCTACGTACACTACGTGGGCGAAGCGTAGTGTCGCGCCCAGGGTGACGTCTGTGAGAGTAACCTCACCTTCATCTTGTGCTCATGAGGAGGCTAGCAGCTTCTAAAATTAAACTCTCAGGCCTTCCTTGTTCAGACAAGTATACTGTGCCCAACACATAAACCATACACATGTGTGTGGTTTATGATTTACTCATGCATGAATATGCTCAGGATATCAGCACAGGAAGCCAAGTCACCCGCAGCAGCAGTACTTCATAAGATCAGTAGGCCAGCACTCTTGTGATGCAACTAAAAAGTTCAAAATAAAAGCAGCTCAATAAAATAAAACAAAGATCAAGCTAAAAACATAGTATTCTCCCACCAGGGTGCTACATTAGGGAACTCAAGAGAAGGACAATAGTCCTCTGCCATGTGGAGAGAATGCTTTTTGTGCTCCTCCAGGTCCAGGAAAGGTCTAGGACTGGCCACATATAAAGAGACAGGGCAAGGCTTTCATGGGTATGCTAGATTATTGTAAGGCTGGGGCCGAAAAACTAGGATACCAGATACTTACAGTCGGGCACTCAAGGCGCAGGACACAAATGTACTCCATGCAGGGGAGAAGTTCGGTCGTTGGATTATCAAAACTATCAGGAAAGTTCATCTGCACTCCTGTAGTTCATTCTAGCCATATGGCCTAGTTTTGAGTTTGGCGGATGTGAGATCCGATTTAGAATGCATGGAGGCCATATACACCCTAAATACGGTGGATGAGACATCCACTACTTTATGGCAGTTGTCCTGTAACCACCAAGCTCTAAATAAGGCTCTTACAGGCACATGCATCAAGAAAGGCTTTTGCGAGTCCTTAATTGCGATTATTAAGGAATCGCAATTAAGGTCTCTCAAAAGCCTATGCATGTAGGAATCACTATTAAAATAGCAATTCCTAAACATTTCTTAATTGCAACTCGCAAATTGCGAGTCGCAATTAAGGAATGCTTGTCGGCCCATAGGAATGAATGGGAGATTGCATGCACAATTTGCGAGTACCAATAGGTTCTCACAAATTAAGCAAGCAATTTCAAGGGTGCAAGGGTGTCCAAAGGACACCCTGTTGCACCCCTGAAATTGCTCTGTGCACACATGTTGCGCACACACATACCACAAGGGCATGTGTGCACGCAACATGAACCTTTGAAAAATGCACTTTAGTGCATTTGTCAAAGATTTTGCAAATTACCATCAAGTTCAACTTCATGGTAATTTGCGCCCCCTAGTTGCGAAATCGCTATTTTTAAGTGGTTCTTGCATTGCATTTAAGGAATCGCAAATTGTGGTTCCTTAAATGCAATCGCAATTTGAGAAATCGCAAATAAATGCGAATTCTCAAATTGCGAGTGCCCTGAACCTTGATCCATCGCATATGCCCTTTTTGTGGGTGCAAACGGACGATTTTTGCGAATCGCACCGTTTGCGCTCGCAAACATGGTTGATGCATGTGCCTGCAAGGCTTTACTTTGAAATCTAGGCCCTATGAGATGATAAACCACCTCAGCAAGTTGGACTTTTCACCCTTGATTGCCATCAGTCACCTGGGTAGCCTGTGATGTGCTTGAAACAGAAACGTCACATCAAACAATTATTTATGTATTTATTTATTTACTTGAGTTTTATGTAGAGCTGGCTAGACCCGGAACTATCAGAGCGCTTTACATGAGGAGAGTTACATAGGTGACAAGATACACATTGTTACAGAAGGTATATCAGTTACAAGTTACATCCGTTGGTTCATGGCATGTAGAAGGGTCAGGGGGTAATGTAAAAGGGTAATGGGGAGGGAGATTAAGCCGAGCATAGGCATAAGGATCAACAAAGCAGGCAGGGGGAGAGAAATTCAGGGGAGAGAGGAAAGGAATAGGGGTGGTTGACAAAGAATGAAGGAGGGAAGAGGTGGGGGAGGGGGTAGGAGACACAGCATGGAGACAAGGAAGTAACTGTGTCTGACATCCGGCTGGGTGGGAGACGCCTCCCCGCTGTAAAGGGATCATTCCCAGTCCTCCGTTATGTGTGATTCCCTAGTTGCGGTGGATTCTCTCAGCGGGGTTGCTGAGACTCCAGGGCATAGATGCTGGATCCCTACCCAACAAGGGGAGAGGAGTGCATTGGTCACGGGCACACTCTGAAAAAAGAAGGAGGGAAGAGGTGGGGGAGGGGTTAGAAAACCCAGTGAGAACACAGTGTCCGACGTCCAGCAGGGTAGGAGACGGTTCCCGGCGGTAAGGCGATTTATCCCAGTCCTCCACTATGAGTGACTCCCTTGTCACTGTGGACTCTCTCAGAAGGGACTCTGAGACTCCAGGGTAAAAATGCTGGATCCATCCCCGACAAAGGGAGTAGGAGTGCTTTGGACAAGGGCATACTTATGGGGGCTATTTTAGGAAGTCAGGCTGGTAGAGTAAGGCACTTAATGTAGAAGGGGAAATGCGATGCGCTGATTATAGGAATCTGTAGATCCCGGTGACTCTGAGGCTGGACTTGCCACTGTGATTACTGTTTCTCTGTTAAGACTCTTCCAGATGGTACGGTAGGACCCGGATTCAGGGTCATCCTCTCTCTGTGGTGATATGTCCCTGGCGGGCACCATTTTGAGGTCAGGCGAGTCGTATCCCGTTAAAAAATGTTATCAAAGTATTCCATGTGGGCCCAACTTGGGTACCCCCCGGGCCTCCGATCTCCCACCACCTCTACACTGTAGATACTAAAGGGGGCCTCCCTTGGGGTGATTGCTTTAGACCCTTGGCAATGATCTTTAGCAGGCACCATGCTGGGGTCAGGCGCTTTTGAAAAAAAAAAAAAAAAGGCTCTTGGATAGTATTGATTTAAATGACATAATGGTCTACAGAGGACAGTGTCAGGAGTCTTCAGCCTCCCGGGCTTACTATTTGGACTCCCGGTGATGTTTAACAATGCCCCCACTCACCATGTTTCTTCTCGCGGTGAGTGTCAGCAATGGCGGGCGGGAACCTCCTGGGAACTGCAGGCAGACTCCGCGTCCAAAGCCAAACTCTCAATGCGACCACACCGGCCCCAGGGGCTCCGCACCTACCGAGCAGTGGTACGAGGTCAGGCCAAGGGCCCATCAGACCCTCAGCACAGCGGCACCTCCAGGGTCACGACAGCGGGGAGGGGCCATATATGGCTAGAACATTCACAAAGCCTACACTATGGCAAAGCACTCCTCTTCAATAACCACCCTGTTCTTTTCCCTGGATAAAAGCAAGGGGTGTGTGGTAAACTCTGCTCCGCCGGCAGAGTTTGCAGAGTTTTGCTACTCTGCATTCCACTTGGAGCACGGAGTTTGGCAAAAACTCTTTCAAGTGCAGATGGAGCAGAGTTTACTGGTGTGCTCACTCGCTCACTGGGAAGAAATAATGAGCAGTTGTGGGAAGAATACATTCCCAATTTATAGTTTCTCCTCTAGGACCCCATCGGAACCTAGTTGTGAGGATTTGGGTGTACTATATGATACGGCTGAGGGTCTTATTGTGGCGTACACTCACACATACCATCCTGGGTCCAGCCAGTCTTATTTACTTAGCCGAACCTTAACCCTGAGTAGCTGTGGCTGCAAACAGTAAGGCTTGGCAAAGCTACTTAGTGCAAAGCATTTAACATCACCTAACAACGAAATAGGAAAGTCACACACCAAGAAAGAGACACATCAACAATTTATAAGAATAGAGCACATGTTTATGAATTTTGATCTTGATCATCAAAATCCACTAGAGGGTTCTGGAGATACAGATTTTAGAAGTTGTTATCACTTTTAAATGCAACCACAAACAAGAATTTGTCAACAGTGCAGAGATAGTTAGTGCGGGTACTCTGGCCCTGGCTGGGTGACCAAATCTGGCTGGCAAAAGGTCTAGGGGGCCAGAGACAATATTCTGGACAGTTACCTGGCCACCGGAGCATTTTTAAGGCAGGTTCCAAGCTTTGAAGGTGGCGCCAAATCACAACCCATCCCCCTACAGGGCAGAGTCCCGCAGTGCTCCTCGTTGAGTCCTACTCTTTTTAATGTTTACATGGCACCGCTGGCGGATGTTATAGCCCCCTTTGGGATTCATATGGTGACATACGCCGACGACACACAGCTGGTCCTAGCGCTGAGCCATCCCAACCAGCAGACCAATGACCTCCATTTCTGCCTTGAGGAAGTTGCCAAGTGGATGAGTCTTTCCCACTTGAAACTTAATGGGGATAAGACCGAGCTCATGATTGTCGGTAATTCTCGAAGTCTGCCTCCAAGCACCATATGGCCTCCCTCTATGGGTCCTGAGCCAGTTCCCAAGACAGAGATTAAAAGTCATGGAATTTGGCTAGACCAGGACCTTACCTTTATAGTACAGGCTAGGAAGACTGTTGCAACATGCTATGGTCTGCTGAGAATGATCCGCAAAATCCTCCCTCTCCTACCTTTCCAAGCAAAAAAATTACTGATCCAGGCTCTAATTTTGTCGAGTATAGATTATGCAAATGCCCTTTATCTGGGCACGCCGAACTCAGTGACCGCGAAACTGCAGGTCGTACAAAATTGTGTAGCGAGGCTACTCAACGAGACCCCCTATCGATGCTCAGCAAGGCCCACCCTACGCTCTATCCACTGGCTCCCGGTGCAAGAGAGAATCAACTTTAAGGCTCTCTGCATAGCCCATAAGTCGCTGGACGGGCGTGAACCCCCCATTAACAAAGCCATGATTCAACCCTATAGGGCAATCAGGAAACTTCGCTCAGATGAACTTCACCTTGCTGTGGTCCCTAGGATTGAGAAAGCCAGAAGAGGCGGACAGCTTTTTTCATTCAATGCCTCCAGACTCTGGAATGCCCTTCAGCTGAACCTCCGTAGGGAACCAAATCACCTGATGTTCTGAAAACAACTAAAGACCTGACTTTTCCCCTAGGGTATCTATCCTCTAGTTACGGTTTTAGCGATGGGATGCTCCCAGGTAGCCATGCGCTATACAAATGCCAATTCAATTCAATGTGCCAGACAAATGCCAATTCAATTTACATGATGACCGCAATAGACATCAATGGAGATGTCTTGATTCTTAGGACACAGGCAAAAGATGCTGTTAGGATGCTACGGTTGAGGTGCTGTTCACAGGGGTGTCTTTGTGGTGGTTGCTTGCTCCAGTTCTTGTGTCCCTGGAGCTGTTCCAGGAGTCACTGCTATAGGTTGGGTCAGGGAATCAACGTTTCCCCAAGCCAGGAGCTACAGGCACAGTCCAAACTTTGCTAACTCACAGTGCACCAGGTGCAGTTCTTCCGACGCTGCAACCTCTCTTTGTGCACTTTCAAGGGCAGCAGCAATAATTCTTCAGTCCTCTCTCCAATTCCAGCTATGATCTGAAGTTCAGGGTGTCAGGGGTGCCCATTTTAGCCCATAAGAGTGCCCTGAGGAGGCAACATGTCACTAGCCAATAGGCAAGTATGTCCCCTCCTCTTTGGTGACAAAGTTCTGGAGATGTGTAGCATTTGGCAATCCCAGAGTTAAATATTTTTGCAACTCCCAAGATGTGTAAACTTTGACTTGACTGTCAGGAACTTAGTAGCCCACTCCAGGGGAGTGGCTACCTAGGGGCTACATGCCCAAGGGAAAACCAGATTGGGGATGGGCTTTCCCCCTCTGTCCCTGTCTCTAGCTTGTCTACAGGAACAAATGGCATCCTGCTCAGGTGTGTTGTGTTGTTACATGCTGCCCTTCAAAGGCAGCTTCCCCTTTTAAGCTCGCCTTTTGGGCTACCATCCCGAGTAGCCGTCCTAGGAGAGGGTTTCACACCTGACTGTGCTGGAACTGCCATTGTTCCTGAGCCTGGGAGTCATTCACACGTCCCCCTAGGCGGCCATAAAACTGCTGTTGGCTAGGGCTTGTGCAAAGTCATTGGACCAGCTGAGACACAGAATGGCATCTTTCTAAAAGTTGCTCAACTTTATTAGTGACATTAATCTTGACTTTGGCATCAAGTCAGATTTAATGCACGATTAATTTGCTACCTTGCATTACCCAGCTAGGTAGTCCCATTCAGAGGTTAGCAAGGCTGTGATGCAAGCTGGTAACCCTGTGTTAGCCATTGGGGCTACTAACTTTTCTCAGCAAAATGACAACTTTTAAGGGTTTTGCTGCTAAGACATATACAAACTTATATGTCATATACAGCTATGTGCCAAAAGGCTCAATAGGCCTTTCTTAGGGGAGACTTACATATACTCTTAAGGGAAGGGTGACTTTGCTGTTAATGGTAATGGCAAAGTCAAACTAACAGTGTACACGCTGCTCTTCCAGTCTGCATTGGCAGGCTGGTGACAATTTTGTCATTTGTTGCTCTCAGGGAGGCACAAACAGTGCTGCAGCCCTGAGGGGACGCTCTGCCTAGCATGCCCTTGGCACCCTGGGTACCTCATACTAGGGACGTAAAAGTAAGTCAGTACTTGCCAATTGGGGATATCCAATTCAGCATACCTTTTGTAATGGATCAGATCACTGGCACTGGAGTCTGGTAAGCAGGCCTCAGCAGCTAATAGTCCAAATGGGGTAAAAAGTTGGCAGAAACCTGCAAAAATGTCTGTTTTCCTACACTGGTGTACTTATCCTCCTATCAAAATGTAATAGCTTCATGTTCTTGTAATAGAATACCAATTCCCTGTAGATCAAACCATAACTTAATTCCAGGTACACCGACAAAAGCCTATTACATCTAGAAAAGCAATAAACACCAATTATTTCTGCTCCCCACCAATCTAATGGAGAAGATGTAGTTGAAGCTAGGGGTGGGCGGAATTTGCGGAATTAACCTCCGCAAATTATCGCGAGAATGCAGAAAATCTCCGCAAACACGCCGGAAATATCGCGAAGATGCGGAAGTTTTTTTGCCGCCTGTTCGCGGTATTTTTTGCGTGTTCGCGGGTCGCCAACTTACCCATGCGGTCGCTCACGGGCGCGGCCATCTTGTTTTCACTTGTCCCGCCCTCTGGCGTTGTTTACTTCCTGTTCCGGGTCGCGCAATGCATGTTCGCGGTCGATATTTCCTGTTCGCGATCGCTTTTACTTGATCGCGTTGCTTTTTGCTTGCTCAGGGAGAAAATATCGCGCGAACTTGCGCACGTGGTCGCAACGGGCGCGGCCATCTTGTTTTCCACTCTATTGCATGGTTCTGGGGCCTGATTTTCAATCCTCCCTAAATCTTTTCAATCCTTTGTTTATAGCCACTTTTTTTTTATCTTTATTACTTAATATTTCTCTAACTATTTTCCTGCCTCTATATTTTTGGTTTTTGTGTACTTTTTTTTTGTTTTTTAGCTACTTTTTCTCTTTGTATTGCCCGCTATTTATTTCCTTTACTCCTTTATTTATTTTACCTTTTCTTTCCCGCCCCGTCCCCAGAACCATGTCCAAGGGCAGGGCTGTTCGCCGGCGCAGCCAGAGCCGCGACCGCCTTCCTTGCGGAAGGCGGCGCCCACAAGGGGTGCATGCACGGGCCTTATTTGGGGAGGCGGAGTTGGCTGCACTAATTTTCTTTGTGCAGCGCCACCTCCCCTCAACCCTGGCAGCAGGTGGCAGGCCTGGGTCCGGGTACAGCCTCCGGGAGCGTCGGCAGCGGTGGGGGAAGGTGCGCCGGGCAGTGTCGCGCATCTCTGGGGTCCGGCGCACCCAGGCACAGCTGACGCACCGGTGGTCTGACATCCTGGACCGTGAGCAGGACCTGCTGGACCTGCTAGGAGTGGAGGTCCCGGGGCTTGGTGAGTACCTATTTAATTATTACAACTTTGTGTCTGTTCTTCTGCTCTATGTTATATATTGCGAATATCTTTTTTTCCTTCCAACCAGCTAGAATGTTGCTGCTTGCAATACATTCCAGGTTAATAACGTTTAAAAGTCTTCTGTGATTATGACACAGGTGCTCTTCTGCGCTACTACTAATCTTACTTGTTTGCAGCTTTCCGTTTGCGCTTGCTTAGCGTGATTCTTTACGAGTTTATTTTAGAGAAATTAAGTTACGTAATGCTACAGTGACTCACGTCCACTCCTTACTTTGTCCTGTCACTAATAGATAGGGGCGGATTGATACATAGGTTTAGGTACTTTGTATGAGCTTCTAATTGGTTAGTGGTATGCGTGATGCCCCCCTCACTCAGTTACGTGACGTGCTGCTAGTACGCCAGTCTTTAGAACCTTTCTAGTTTGTTCAATGAGTGGAGGTAGGCTTTGCAGTTACTTAGCAGTAGCAGATCAGCATCAATCAAACCAAAATTTGGTGTATACAAAAAATGTAGTCATGTTCATGTGTCCTCCATGATTGGATCATACACATTGTTGAGGAATACAGTCGAAATGCATACTTAATGTACAATTGGCATGCCTGGAATAGGTGGGCTAGGTTGGGTGGTACGTTGTACTAATTCTTAGGCTTACTTGTAACTTAGTTTTCTGGAATCAGAATGGAAGAATGGATTACTGTTGATAAATAGTAACTTAAGTAGTCGAACTGCGAATCCCCCGATATTACATGTTGACCAGATGAGATCGGTCAATGTAGTTATTGCAATTGTTTACATAAGTGTTTTTTGACCGTTGTTGAAAAATATTGTATTTGCTTAAGTTGACACCATCCATCAATGTTTGTCTCTTTCTTATATCTTTCCTGTTCATCAGCACCCAGGGGCAGACGGGCAGGGACTGGGCAGTCGGCGGGACAGGAACACCACGAGGAGGACACCGCTGAGGGCTCCTCTGCTGGCCCCAGTAAGTCTTCTTGTTTTTAATAATATTTCTTATTCCATAACTTTTACTGCCCCATTTCTCCCGAACTATAGTGTGTTTCCAAATGCTATTCTTTTACCACCAATTATCCTTCGATCTGTACGGTTTCAAAAAGCTTATCCCTGCCTCCGCTATGATGACTGAGTACCACTACATACTATCAGTCTGTCTGTCTGTACTGTAGTAGCTAGTCTTGCCCAGTTGGCCAGTGCCACTCTTTGTGAAAGGTTGTAATATAAAACTCATATTCACCAGTAGCTCATACAATCCGTTGGGTTGTTGTCTTGTACTACTTTTTACTCTTGTTGATGTTTAGGCTTTGAAAATTCACAGCAACAGCCCTACCAGATTTCTTAATATTTTGATATGATACCCTATAGGACATACAACTGTTGTAGGGATCTTGCACATACATTTGCACCAGAAAATAGGATGTTGGTGATGGTAGGTTGGGCCTTCCTTGCACACCTCAATCAGAAATTCCGCACCCACCACAATTCCACTGCTTGACTATAGTACTGTCTTGTCATACCTATTAGGTCTCGGAACCCTCCCCCCAAGATAACCAACAAGTAGACAACCCAGAACATTAACACACGCAACCTCTGTCGTGGAAGCTATTCACATGCACACCCTTACTTTAATTTGCTCAATCGTGTAAGTTAGTCCACTCCACACCAAATACCACAAAGTCTATGTAAGTTTCAAATTTTTATTTCGATTTGAGAAGGTCTGTACACTGTTTTCTTAGCAGCACCAACCGGCAAATCAATAACATTAAAACAATATACATTGTTACACTTATACAGTTGGGAATTAAATCATGATAACTGAAGTGGTGGAAGGCAGCACCACCATCCCATAGCAATTTAGTTTATATACATTTATAAATGAAGATGTGAGTGAAGGGACCCCTCACCTCAGAAGAACCTAGTACTGGTAGTTGGTGCATCGTTCAGAAGCTCTGGTTCGTAGAAGCGAATCTTGCGTCTGTAATGCGAAAAAAGAAATGGTGTGCGTTAGTATATTGCAACTTGCAAGCATTTCTCAGCCGTGCCAAAAAGTGTAGCATCTATGGATAAGTAATATGGACTAACAGTAACAGTAGTACACCAGTTCTTCCTAAAAAAGTGGCTTGTTAATGTTTGTTGACCGCCTGTACGCAGCGCGTAGACTAGACAGTAGCAGTGTGAGGCAGGTCATGTGGGCTCAAAGGTGTCTTAAGAAGCTGCAAGGTAAAGGTAACGTCACATGTGCATGGCTAGGGCTAATCAAGCAAATGCTACAATGATCATATAACTTAGTGTCTACTCTACTACTACCTGATTTGTACTAGTGATTTATGTTAGTATTAACTCATTTTTCAACCTTGCTACTGATCAATAGGGGGGAGGTGTATATGTTGCCTAATAAATGTGTAATGTTTTCTAGGCGCACTACCGACCACCATTGCTGGGGCCAGCGAAGGCGACGCAGAGGGCGAGGATGCGGCAGTTGCAGATAGCAACGGAGGGGGAGTGGCAGCACCAGTGGCAGGCGGTGGTAAGTTAGATTCATAATCTTTAACTATTGTTGAACTTGACAGCACACTCACTGCAAAGGTGTACTGTATGTATATGTATACTGTAAAGTTGTGAATTAGGGCCCCATTAGGATGGTGGGCGTATTGCCCCCGCCGGGCTGGCTGGAATTCACTGCCGTCACAGCAGGGGCAAACCTCCCGCCATCCCTGTAGAAAATATTCAGACATGTCTAGGCGGAAAAGGGTTCAATATGGCGGTGGTGTCTCTCTCACCACACCGGCAGCCATATAATCTGCATTTTGGAATGCCTTTGCGTGGCGGCATTACCGTCCGCCACGGAAAGGCATGCACACATTGCAGAGTATGCTTGGGGGCCCCCATGGAGGGTACCTACCGATGCTATGGTACCCCCCCGACTTTCAAAGCAAAACGTGACAGGCTCCGTGCGAGGCCCGTCATGTTGTGCTTGGAAAAGCAGCACAACATTTTAGCATTGCTTTCAGCAAAGCCAACCAGAATTTAAATTTAAAATAACAGGGTGCGCCCGCCACTGTGCCGGGCGCATCATCCTAATTAATTGTCCCCACGGGACCCCCACCCTTTTTTAGCAGTCGGATGGCGGGCGGACAAAGTCCGCCCGCTATCCGATGTCGTAAGTAAGTATGAGTTCTTGGGGACGTTTGAAGAGTGAACTAGAAGACTAGAATTCCCTTTAATTGGTATAGGACTAGGAGCCAGAGTATTGAGTAACCAATGGCCTCATCTATCTGATTTCAACTCCGCTTTGAAAGTTTTATGGAGAAGAGCACCTGGTGCACTGTTCAACTAAAAAGTGTAAGACAGGTGGAAGGAAGAAGGACGGGCGACATTTAAAATGTTATGTACTACTGTGCTTTATTTTATAGTGCTACTCTACCATGCCACTATGTGTGTAAATAATTACCTTGTCCTACTGTTTTATTAAGACTATATTTTACAATTGTCTTGCTTTTTCTTTTTGATACACAGCTACTCCAAAAATCAACCGGAAGGAGTTGGCCGCCAAGGCACGGCGCCGGAAGCTGGAGGCAATCCAGCATGAATACCGGCGGCTGGTGGTCCTAGCCGAGGAGGAGGAGGAGACTGCAGCAGCAATTCAAGCCTCCTCCAGTGCCCCGGGCCCCAGCCACCGCCCTCCAGCGGTACGGCGCCACTGTCTGGCGGCTGCCCGCCGCCACCGTGCCATCTCCGGTGCCCCCCCACTGTGGCTGCAACTGCCGCGGCCTTAGACGCCGCGTCGCCCATTTAGAGGACCAGATTCGTGTCCTCCTCCAGTCCCGCCCCACCAGTTAGTCCCTGTCACTGCCCCTTTTTTAATTCCTGTTCGTTCTTGACTCGTTTGGGCGTTCTCTATTTCTATGGACAGTCGTTGGGGTTAGGGAGGTGGGTGGGTTAGCTTTTGTGGGTTTAGTTTATTTGTTAGGGTCAATTAAATATATTTTTCTATGTTACATGCAATGTTGTTAATGTTTTGTAGGTGGGGTAACTGTTTTACATCACACTGTTTCTTTGCTGGTGCATGGCCGCCCATAGCGTGTGTTTGATTTCAATAATTTGCTGACTGTATAAGACACAAACAGATAGATGCGACACACCTCACTCATTGACTGGTCCTACTATGCATTCTTTGGAGTGGTGTTTGAAACTGACATCATTGACAACATGTCCATTATTGATTCTGCCTCCCCCAAACTTCTCTCTTACCGGTGCTTGATGTTTATGTCCAACTGTGGCACAGCACTGGCTGCATGGTGAAGATGGTTTCCTTTTTCATACATGCCATGATTGGGGTGGTGGTGGTAGTATAGTAGTAGTAGTATACACTGGCAGGGTGGCAGCATTTCCAAAAAAAGAAAAGGAGATAGTCAATCGCCTTTGAGAGACTGTTAGAGGAGTAGTTGAATGAAGTACATCACAGAATTTACCGAGCAACAATTATATGCTCAAATATTTGACAAAAAAACTGAATGCTGGTTATTATGAGGATAGCCTACTAGACAGAGTTACAAACTATAGTTTTGTCGACTTGGCTATGCCTACAGTCTAACAGTTAGTGCTGTATATGAGGAATGACAACAAACAAATCCAATCAATGCCGGCAATTCATGCTGAGGTATATGTTCCTTTGTTAAATAAAATAACCTGTGAAATATCCTACTCATGGGTGGGCAAGCAGAAGAAGTTCATCGCTCTGCATTGAAATTGAAGTAGTGTTGCTTTCACCACATCCGCCCCAGCAAGTGTGTAATTAAGTATTGGTGTACATTTAATTTAGTTACACCTCGACAATAAGTCACACAGCCCGGGGGAAGAGGGTTAGGGTCCGTTGATTGGATGGGAAGGGGGATTTCGGGAAAGGTTTGACATAGAAAAACAGTATGCATACATAGACAAACAAACGACAATCATTGAAGACTACAATACCATATCCATTCCATATGTTAAGGTATAAAAAAGGAAATGCATGCATGATGAGACCCGGATTACATACACTTCTATTTCTTGTTCTGTTCCGGCCTTAATACTTTAACAGATAGCAAATAGAAATTTAAAATATTGGTAGTGAAGAATCGTAAACACAGAGCAAACGTAATGATGATTGATAACAACAACTCCAAGAACACACTGTTGTAAAGAATGTATACAAGATATTAATCAAATTATTTAAAAGAAGTGAAAAGTGGATACTGTTACTGTCTTATCCTGGTCAAAAATGTGGACTGGTTTTTTGCATCTCGGCATTCCTCTTGCTCCTCTCGTCCATCAATCTTGGGTGTGTCGCCTCACCACTCGCCACTGCCCGGCTGGAATAAAAAGGTGATTGATTGGTAAGGTAATTAATATGCATTGTAATGTTTTACAAAGTTTTGGACAAGGCCCGGCCTGTAATTTTAGATTGAAAACCAAAGGGGATATTCAGAAAGAAAGTGAAAACAAATGCACAAGTGATGGTGTAGTGCAACAAGAACACTTTCCGAGGTGGCATGTATGCATATGCATCATCTCTACTGTAGTCTGTTTCCAGCATAGACCTTCAACAGTAACAGGAGAGATCAGGCCCACAGTGCTTACCATTAGCACATCCTACGTTAACACTTTAGAGTCCTTTTTTTTTTTCTCTCAAAGAGTTGGACAAACGCAAAGCACATTATCCATTCCAGACATAGCATTTTACAGTTAAAGTTAGTAAAATCAATGCACTGCAGTCATTCCACCGCTACACTCTATTCAACTTCTACACAGACATTTGGGTGTGCTGTGGTTGTGGTTCACGTGTTTACCTTTAGGCTTTTCCGTTTTATGCCACTCATGAAACATCCTCCTGACTTCATCATCAGCTCTGATACTTCTACTGACTGAAGATCGGCCTGCAGTACAAGTGTAATTTTTATAACACAACAAGAGTAGAAATATAAATATTACTGACTTGAGTCATTCTTTATTGTGTACAGAAAGATAGATTAACACTAGTACACTTTGACATCACTTTGTGCACAACAAACAACGCAAACACAAAGACCAATAGCTCAGAGTCAGGTGTCCAATGCATGCCATTAATTATCATCATTTATTACCTGTTACTTCTCATCTTAAGTTAACGGGCCGTCTCTTTCGCCATCATCATGACGGACGGTGCTGTTAAGTCACAGTCATTTGCATTGCGCAGATTGAGTGAGTCCCCTTCCTGTATTGAATTAAAAGCAATGTATCACCAAGATGCAGGAGAAGTACACATTTCTTGTTTGCCAGAAGAGGAAAATTAGTAATTACTAGTGTGTTCTGTAGAAAGTTGATTAGTGGCAGTGCACAATTACATCAATTCATGCGCAACACACCACAAAATCTACATCATTCAGTCTGCTATTCTGCGGCCAATGCATGGCATCAATCATTACCTGTTGCATCTCATCTCGTTAACGCTGCAGGCCGTCTCTTTCGCCATCATCATGATGGACGGTGCTGTTAAGTCACAGTCATTTGCATTGCGCAGATTGAGTGAGTCCCCTTCCTGTATTGAATTAAAAGCAATGTATCACCAAGATGCAGGAGAAGTACACATTTCTTGTTTGCCAGAAGAGGAAAATTAGTGTGTTCTGTAGAATGTTGATTAGTGGCAGTGCACAATTACATCAATTCATTCATGCGCAACACACACAACAAAATCTACATCACTCAGTCTGCTTTTCTGCGGACAATGCATGGCATCAATCATTACCTGTTGCATCTTATTTTCAGTTAATGGCCAGTCTCTCTCGGCTCTGAAGGAGGATAGCTATAGAAGTCATCAGATTCATGGGCCACTTGTTTTGGAAGGACGAGGAAAGTTTGAATTTGTTGTTACCATCATCCAATCATCATTCATGAGGGAAATGGAATTGACCAGGAGATGCAGTATGATCGAGCGGAGGAGCTGGATTCTGAGGACTGTAGTGTCAAATGGCAGACACCTGAAACTTGTATCTTAAATTAGAAGATTAGAAGACGGTGATAATGCATTGGTTGCGATTCACAAGTTTATAACCGGAACAACAGACACAAACAAAGGGGGAAAAAAGGGAGGAAGACAGTAAGTGCGAGCCTAATTGTCAGGGAAGTATAGCTCGTCCTCAAACTCTGGGGGATCTTCCAGTAGTAGGTAATCATCTGACACAATACTTCCGTCACCTGAGCCGCTGTCCTCATCTTCCTCTGTTGATTCATGCATTGTGTAATTCGGTGGTATGAAGTGCTGATTCATTTTGATCATTGTTAACCTCTCCACGTTTTTGGGAGATAGACTGGTCCTTCTCAAGGTTACAATGGAACCAGCAGCACTGAAAACACGTTCGGAAGAGACACTTGCGACAGGGCAAGCCAGATAGCTTATCGCCAGCCTGCTGAGCTGTGGCCATTCAGACCTTTTCCTATACCAATACTGCACTGGGTTTTGATCAACGTACACCTCTGTTGGGTCGTCCAGATAGGCCTGGACCATCCGCTCAATGTTCAGGGTTGCTGCTGGTAAGCTTTTGTGCTGTTTTTTCTGTGCATCAGCACTGTGCTTACGGCCCATCTTTACATACCAATCTGATAATGATTGTACTCGGCTGAATGATCCAGTTATTGTTTTTGTAGTCGATGGTGATGGTGAGTGTTGCGATTGTGAGCCAACCGCACTGCCCTCAGCCGACGAAGTTGCACTTGATTCTGCATGGCCTGCTTCAGTATCAGTACTTGTTGTGGGTTGATGTGGCGGGCTTTTAATTAGCAGCCCTTCGTTTTCAAACTTGATGGCTGCTTCAGCTATACAACTTTTGTAGCGGGCAACATCAGTGTCGGAAAAAGAAAGGAATAGTCCTAATTTTGCACGTGGATCCAGAATTGTGGCACAAATGTAATGTTCTTGTGACAAAATTTTATTTTGTATCCTTACATTTTCTGATAAGCGCCTGGATAAGCTCTCCACCAAGTCATGGGCTTGCCTTCTGTCCTCTACACCTTTGTAGGATTCAGACACATTATTCAGCTCATGCTCTAGCATTTGCAACAATGGGATAGCTTGGCCCATTGTACAGTCCTCCTTGCTGACTTCACGTGTGAAGACCTCAAAAGGAGACAGCATCTCAGTCAGGCATTGAATTAGGGTCCATTGCTCCCTCTGAAGGGTCATGCCTTTAACACTAGCATCACTGCTTCTGTACCAGACATAATCATTGAGTGACCTGTGCTGTTCGTACAGACGATCAAGCATGTAATACGTTGAGTTCCAACGTGTTGCCACCTCCTGGATGAGTGCCTTGACTGGCATCCTACGCTCACGTTGGAGGATCCTCAGCTGCTTCCGAGCTTTAAAAGAATGGCTGAAATGAGTGCATATTCTTCGGCAGATGGACAGTAAATTGCTTACTATGGGTTCTTTTTTCAGAAAGTCTTGCACTATAATGTTTATGCAGTGTGCCAAACATGGAACCCTGAAATAGGAACCAAGTTCCATGGCCTTAAGTACATTACTGCCATTGTCTGTGGCAACAAAACCAATACCAAGCCCTCTGGGCCGCAGCCATTCCAAAACCTTGGTGCGAAACTCTTCTAAAATGTTTTCAGCCGTATGAGATTTCTCCATGGCGAACATGGCTACAGTTGCATGTTTCCGAGTACCTTAAAAAATCGCAGCTGTGTCAACAACACCTCGTGCAGATAGTTGATCTTTAACCCCCACAAAAGAGATCCAGTGTGCAGTGATACACATGTAATCTGTGGCTTGGCAACTGGTCCACATGTCTGTTGTCAGGTGGATATTGTGCACAGCACTCTTCTGCAAAGCTTGTCCAACCAATTCCAGCACATCATGATGTAGTGCCGGAACAGCAATTCTTGCGAAATAGGACCGGCTTGGAACTTTCCATTTCGGGCAGATGGCAGACACAAATTCAAGGAAACCCACCCCTTCCACAAATGAAAAAGGAAGAAGGTCCAGCGCTAACATTTTAGCCAGCTTCGCATTGTACAATCGTGCCGTTGGGTGGTTGCGTTGTAACTGCCCCTCCAACCTAAACATGCTGTCAATGGTAGGCTGGCTTACTTTCCTTAGTGGTGCCATTAACCCACTAAGGCTCAACGACACAGATTGTCTCATTGAGGTACTCGCCGGTCGCCTTGGTGTCTCACCCACACTCTGAGTATGGCTCTTACTGCGGTGCCACTCTGATGTTATGAGGAGGATGTGGGCGTTACCACTGCAGTGACTGCACTACTGGAGACAAGGCTAGAAATGCCTCCCTGTTCTTCACCTGCCACCACAATAATATCGTTCCCTGATTCCTGACCAACTTCAAAGGGTTTAGTTTTCCTACTTTCTTTTAACTTAAGTAGGTGATCCTCCCACACAATAGTGTGGTGTATTCTGAGATGACTTGCTTGTCCTCCGGTACCATAGTTTGTACCAAGCTTACCACGCCGAACACCTTGCCGACAAATTGCGCATATAGCAACGTTCTCCTCCTTGGCGCTAACAGAAAAGAAGTCCCAAACTGGGGAGGAGAACTTTCTGGCACTGCTGGATGTGCCACTTTCAACACCAGATGAACTTGAGGGGGTGCTTGAAAATATGTGACCCTGTCCACCTACACTGTGACTTTTACTACCACTTCCTACTGAGGTGGTTGAGCTGGATGTAGGTCCCTGCCGGGCCTTGGAAAATATGGCAGCTGGAGGTAGTGGTGGTGTAACCTGTGTTGGTGAGATCCGTGCTACATCCCGCTCAGTAGCAGCCTTTCTGGATAGGGTTAGAATGTCGGTCTCCAATCCCTTTGGGGCGGGAGTAATGTGCGTGATGACTGGCTCGTCTTCATCAACATCATCACCCCCCTCTTCTACATCTACCTCCATAACTCTAAGTTTTTCTGGGACCTTCCTTTTCAGAAGCAATGTCTTGTGGCGTACTTCACTCTCAGACCGAGCTGGTGGGACCCAAGTGTCATCACGATCATCAGAAGCGGGGCTTGAAGAAGAAGATGATGGACTAAGCCTCCTTTTCCTTGCTGGTGGTCTGGAAGACAATAGATGTTCTGAAACAGTGGTTTGACTTCGCTCCGCTTTGTCTGCAGGAAGCTCGATTTCCTGAAATGCCCCTACGTCAGGAGCAACAACTACTATGGTGGGCTGTTGTGGCGGCTGCTGCTGTTCTGGTTGCGGCGGCTGCTGCTGCTGTTCTGGTTGCGGCGGCTGCTGCTGCTGTTCTGGTTGCGGCGGCTGCTGTTCTGGTTGCGGCGGCTGCTGTTCTGGTAGTTGCCCGTTAGTAGACTGGCTACCTCTGCGACAGTAAAGCCCTTTGGCCTAGGTTGGTGGGGTTGCTGGACCGCTGTGCTGCTCCCAGCTTGGTTCCCGGACAACGCTTTGGTGCCAAAAAAAACCTTGGCCGGCACACCACCAGTCGTGGTTAATGGCACTTCCTTTTTCTGTTCCTTCTTCTCACCAGCAACTTTCTTGGTACTGGACCTGGTACCTTTCTTTGGGGCCATCTTATTCCGACGTCTGGCAGGAGGCAGATGCACAACAAGTTCTGGTCACACGTGGGCGTGATGCGCAGCAGGACTTCTGTCTGGCTGGCAGTACAACGGGTAGCCAGGTGATGCCGATGACACCTCCTACTCTGTCTTTTGTGCACCTAAAAGCAAAGAAGACAGGAGAAGAACATCAGTGAAATGTTGCATTTGTTTTTGTGGTTCAGTTACTTAGTACTGTACTAGTGCAAACAAAAGATAGTCTAGCCATTTATGATTTTTTTTTAACTAGAGCTATGTTATACTACTAGTACTGTGTACAGCCACACTACACTCTCAGGAAGGTGATGTCTAAAAATTCAACTGATCACATAGAAAACACTTGATCAATAAAGCTGTGGCTACCTGCTCTGGTAGCAGTGGATGAAAGCAGGCCTGTTGGCAGACAAGGCCAGGCAAGCTTGCAGGCCTAGGCCTCAAAATGGCCACCAGCCACATGGCGAGCCCCAACAACATCAGCAAGGCCACCCCAAAAAACACACTTCCCCAACTCAATCCAATGCCATCCATGCCCTAAATGATGTCTAAATTCAACAGAGCACACAGAAAACAGTAGATTACTAAAGCTGTGGCTACCTGCTCTGGTAGCAGTGGATGAAAGCAGGCCTGCTGGCAGACAAGGCCAGGCAAGCTTGCAGGCCTAGGCCTCAAAATGGCCACCAGCCACATGGCGAGCCCCAACATCAGCAAGGCCACCCCAAAATACACTCTTCCCCAACTCAATCCAATGCCATCCATGCCCTAAATGATGTCTAAATTCAACAGAGCACACAGAAAACAGTAGATTACTAAAGCTGTGGCTACCTGCTCTGGTAGCAGTGGATGAAAGCAGGCCTGCTGGCAGACAAGGCCAGGCAAGCTTGCAGGCCTAGGCCTCAAAATGGCCACCAGCCACATGGCGAGCCCCAACATCAGCAAGGCCACCCCAAAATACACTCTTCCCCAACTCAATCCAATGCCATCCATGCCCTAAATGATGTCTAAATTCAACAGAGCACACAGAAAACAGTAGATTACTAAAGCTGTGGCTACCTGCTCTGGTAGCAGTGGATGAAAGCAGGCCTGCTGGCAGACAAGGCCAGGCAAGCTTGCAGGCCTAGGCCTCAAAATGGCCACCAGCCACATGGCCAGGCCCAACAACATCAGCAAGGCCACCCCAAAAAACACACTTCCCCAACTCAATCCAATGCCATCCATGCCCTAAATGATGTCTAAATTCAACAGAGCACACAGAAAACAGTAGATTACTAAAGCTGTGGCTACCTGCTCTGGTAGCAGTGGATGAAAGCAGGCCTGCTGGCAGACAAGGCCAGGCAAGCTTGCAGGCCTAGGCCTCAAAATGGCCACCAGCCACATGGCGAGCCCCAGCATCAGCAAGGCCACCCCAAAATACACTCTTCCCCAACTCAATCCAATGCCATCCATGCCCTAAATGATGTCTAAATTCAACAGAGCACACAGAAAACAGTAGATTACTAAAGCTGTGGCTACCTGCTCTGGTAGCAGTGGATGAAAGCAGGCCTGCTGGCAGACAAGGCCAGGCAAGCTTGCAGGCCTAGGCCTCAAAATGGCCACCAGCCACATGGCCAGGCCCAACAACATCAGCAAGGCCACCCCAAAAAACACACTTCCCCAACTCAATCCAATGCCATCCATGCCCTAAATGATGTCTAAATTCAACAGAGCACACAGAAAACAGTAGATTACTAAAGCTGTGGCTACCTGCTCTGGTAGCAGTGGATGAAAGCAGGCCTGCTGGCAGACAAGGCCAGGCAAGCTTGCAGGCCTAGGCCTCAAAATGGCCACCAGCCACATGGCGAGCCCCAAAATCAGCAAGGCCACCCCAAAATACACTCTTCCCCAACTCAATCCAATGCCATCCATGCCCTAAATGATGTCTAAATTCAACAGAGCACACAGAAAACAGTAGATTACTAAAGCTGTGGCTACCTGCTCTGGTAGCAGTGGATGAAAGCAGGCCTGCTGGCAGACAAGGCCAGGCAAGCTTGCAGGCCTAGGCCTCAAAATGGCCACCAGCCACATGGCCAGGCCCAACAACATCAGCAAGGCCACCCCAAAAAACACACTTCCCCAACTCAATCCAATGCCATCCATGCCCTAAATGATGTCTAAATTCAACAGAGCACACAGAAAACAGTAGATTACTAAAGCTGTGGCTACCTGCTCTGGTAGCAGTGGATGAAAGCAGGCCTGTTGGCAGACAAGGCCAGGCAAGCTTGCAGGCCTAGGCCTCAAAATGGCCACCAGCCACATGGCCAGGCCCAACAACATCAGCAAGGCCACCCCAAAAAACACACTTTCCCAACTCAATCCAATGCCATCCATGCCCTAAATGATGTCTAAATTCAACAGAGCACACAGAAAACAGTAGATTACTAAAGCTGTGGCTACCTGCTCTGGTAGCAGTGGATGAAAGCAGGCCTGCTGGCAGACAAGGCCAGGCAAGCTTGCAGGCCTAGGCCTCAAAATGGCCACCAGCCACATGGCGAGCCCCAACAACATCAGCAAGGCCACCCCAAAAAACACACTTCCCCAACTCAATCCAATGCCATCCATGCCCTAAATGTGATTGAAAATGAAATATATTCAAAAAACAAAAGGAACAGTTGCTTCATCATGCACACAGTCACACACACCCATGAGGCCATGCCCATGGCTAGCTCGGGCCTACTACTACAACCCACAAAATTAAAATAAATTTAAAAAAAAAAAAGGAATGATGATAATTAATTATCAAAAATAAATTGTAGTTACACAACAACTGCAATGCCCACAATCAAACACAACAACCACTTACTTGTAAAATATCCTATTCCAAAAATCCTGAAATCCAATTGCAATGATGCAGCAGACAAAAAGAGTGATCTTTCCAGCTCCAAATCCAAAGGCAGAATGAGCAGGAGATGGACAAAGCACTGGGAGGAGCCTGCTGGACAGGAACAGGAAGTTGGAGAATCTGTGTCACTTCCTCCCTCTCTCCACCTTGTAAAAAAAAAATGACTCCTTGCACAAAAAAGGAAAGCCAAATGTGAATGTAAGGAGTTCTTTTCATCCAAAATCAGTATTTGCAGATGGTTTCATGCTGCTAGAGCCGATATTCCTCTCCAAATTGTAAATTTTACGTTGTTGAGTTCTCCAGCTTCACATTACTTCCGCCGGCGTGTCGAAAACGATATGATCGCGTTCTCTTCTTTGTCCCTGTCGCGTTGGATATGACGTGTTCGCGGTCTCTTTCTCCTGTTCGCGTTCGATTTCATGTGCCCGCGTCCTCATTCTCTGGCTCGCGATGTAGAATGACATGTTCGAGATCTCAATCTTCTCATACTCGCGCGGTGCATGATCGCGAGAAGAAAGACGTGATCGCGCGACAAATGACGTGATCGCGTGAAAAATGACTTGAATGCGGCCGCGAACTCTCGCGAGACAGCGCAAAATGGCTACCAAAATCCAACATCTCGTGGAGAACGCGACCGGGTCAAGAAAACTTGTCGGAGAACGCAGGGATTCAGGTAAGGCGATCGCGCGCGCGCGAGAATGTATTGTTTTACAGCGCGAGCAAGAAAAAAATTATCGCTAAGCTGCGGAATGCGGAAATTTTGACATTTTCGCGCTTTCCGCGGAACGCGAGAATGCCAAAATATCGCAATTTCCGCGAACGGAACGGAATTTTGGCCCAGGCCTAGTTGAAGCCAAAGATTTGCCCAATTTCAAAATACAGAGACCACAATCAATCAATCAACTTGAATTTATACAGCGCAGCTAATCACACAAGAAGGTATCCAGGCACTAGGTTCTTGCTGGGATCAGTCAAAAAGCCCGGTCTTGAGTCCCTTTCTGAATTCGGATTCGTAGCTTGTGTGTGAGGGCGAGGGAGGAGGAACACAGGTGTAAAGTGTGTTTGTGGAAGTTCAGGTGGTGGTTGATGTATGTTGATCCTTGGTGTGGAGGTACTTGCAGGCGTGTATCAGCATCTTGAATTGACATATTTTATTGATGAGGAGCCAGTCGAGGTTCCTGAGGTGGGGGGTGATATGAGTCTATTTGGGGAGATTCAGGATGAGTCTGGCAACTGAGTTCTGAATGGTATGGAGTCTCTTCAGGAGTTGGGAGTTGATTCCTGCATAGAGCGCATTGTCGTAGTCCAGCCAGCTGATGACTAGGGCTTGAGTGACAGTTTTCCTGGTACTTACGGGTAGAGCTGAGGGAATTTTTAATTCCGCCAGCCGAATTGGAGTAATTTAGTAATTCCACTTTACCATTGTAATGCAGAATTATTAATACAATCTGCTGCTCTGCTATGCCGGTGGAATCATGCTTTGCAAATTGCAACCATGTGTTGCATGGGCCCCTGCACTGTACCGTAGCCTGCTGCCACCACCCAGAGTAGGTCCCGTCTCTTCTACCCACACCAGCTTTCCAGTCAGAGGCGACCTCGCCTCCATGATGTCACATCACTCAATGCCTCACCTGGCACAAGTGCCCTGGAGAGCTGGTGAGGCCCTGGGAGTGCAGGAGCAGTAGGAGGGAGTGGCAGGGTGGACAGAGGCCTGAGTGACCTGTTGCCGTCACATGCAGTACTTAGGCAGGTGTGGACCATGCAACAGAGGAAGAGGCGGGGGGCCTCCGGGTGACTCGACTCCCAGCTCTCCGTGCTGCTGGAGAAAGTTGACTTGTGTCGTGATGTGTAAATCAAGAGGGATCCTGCTGGAGACTGGAGAGCATGCAGAACTTAAGTAACAGCCTGCATATGCAGCAGACCTGTAAGGGAAGGTTGCCCACTTGCTCCTTGCATGCTACATCTTTGGTTCAATAGTGACTCCCTTGAACACTAAGCCATTGAGTGTAGCTGTGACCTGTGTCTCCTGCTTCTCCCCCACTTCCTCTGTACCGTACTCCTTTGCTGCATGTGTTCCATGGATGCTGCCTGTGTTTACATTGTAGTGCTGCCCTTGTACATGCCTCCCACCCTTTGCTCACATAACAGTGAGCCAGTACTGGGTAACTTCTAGTGAGCACACTCCATTCACAGGAACAGGGATGAAGCACATGCTGTAAGAGGAGCAGCAGCTTTTAGAAGTGGCGTTGTGAGTAAAATTGTAGTAGCACCAAGGAGTGCTGTCAGTAGTGGAATAGTGATTGTAAGCTTGGGAGGTAAACTCCCACAACATTTAGAGTGCGGAGTTCCAAAAAGCTCCAAAGTGGAGTTTTTCTTCTGTTACGGCTCACCAATGTTAAGTTGGTGAGCGTGCGTGAGGAAAATCCAGTGCTAGACCACCTTCCAACGAGATTTCTCAATGTGTTGAGAAACCTGCTGCTCATGTTGAGGAAGCTGCAGCTCGAGTAGAACATCCACTTGAGCTCCAGAAAGAAGATGCACCCTTTTCCGCTGAGTAGTGTCGTTCGTGCTGGTTTTACAATGCGTGACAAACTCCTGGCACTAAAAATCATCACAAGCTGCGTGACTTACCTCACTCTGCCGCTTGCTGAACTTTGCGGAGCACAGAGGGGGTTTCCGCAAACTCCACCTAGGCCTAATGCATTGGTGGAGACTTGCTCTGTCCCATTGCTAGAAAAAAAGCATAATTGCAGGTCAAGACTGAGGTGCATTGATGGAGTTGTGTACGTGCTCAGTACTGAAACAGCAGAAGGCCTGCATGTCAGGATGAATTGCAGTTTCAGGGCTGTATATAGGCCCACAATTGTTTAATATGGACATACTGTAGGTCGGGATTGAGGTGCCTTGGTGGAGGTGGGCACATGTACCATACTAAAATAGCAGATAATAGTATGAATTAGAACCGATTTGCACTGAATGAACTGTGTTTGATTCTTAGTCTGGACAAGAAAGGGTACTGCAGAACAGGTATGAGGTACACTGACACAGCTGTACATGTGACCTGAACCGGTACCTGCAAAAAGAACAATTGATGGACCGAATGTTGAACAATGTCAAACATTCACCCCCTGTACAGATATCTGGGCTTCAATCCATCGTGTTTTGCTCCCCATGCCATTCCACTTTAAACCCAGACATATGCAAATCAGTCTTGGCCCTGTTCCCCATGGGAACAGTCTGGCCCGAACTGCCAGGCTAGATCCTCCCTGGACCAGAAACAAGAAGCCAAGCTAGCTTGACTCCAGTGGCATGTAGAGCATGGGACCCACATCTGGGCATACCTGTCCCACTCGGGGTGAAAAATAGTAAAAGAACAATTGATGGACAGAATGTTGAACAATGTCAAACATTCACCCCAGTAAAGACACCTGGGTCTAAATCCATAGTGCTTTTGCTCCCCATGCCATTACAGTTCAAACGCAGCCATATGACAAAACTTCAAATTAAAGCAAACTGATTTGCACTGGTTTTGCACACTTGTACAGTTTATGTAGTGTGGTGTCTAGGTTATAAAATAACTTTATACAGGTCTAAACTTACATTAATAAGTGTCTGGCAAAGGGAGGCGAGGAGCCTAAATACGCATGAATAGATTATATAAAGCATTTTGATGTAACAGCTTGCAGTACAAATAAACAACTTCACCATGTGATTTATTACATCCAGTCTTCTTTCCTTTTTGAAGGGACCTTTCTCACGGGTTCACATTCGCGAGAACATGCAGCATTTCAACACACTTCCTGGCACATTTGAAATGTTGCTGGTGCTTCTGAGAGTGTCAATAATAGCCTAAGCCCACCCAGCAGAGACACCCCCACCATCTGACGGAGAAGATAAAGTGAATATTAAGCAGATTATGGTGCCAGGTCATGGGAGTAACTGCTTGATTCACTTGGAGATAATGTCTCTGGTTCACACACCCTGCACAAACTCTGTGTTGTTCCTGAGCTGCACAAGTCCTCTGGCTCTGTTGTTGTGTGCTTTTTAACATACAGAAGCTAGGTTGCTTTGGAATGGGAACTTAAAATTCTGGTAAGGGGAAAGCGTTGATACTGTTGTTCAGTGCTCAATTGTACTGCTTGGGGCTTACCATGGTCAGAAAATGGTGTAAGGGCGCCTCCCAGTGTCTACAGTATGGTACTGAATGAAAAAACTTAAATGGTCAGAAACGGTTATAGATTGAACTGTGGAATTCTGCAGGAATTTTTATGTCACTCTGCAGAATTATGCGGAGTATAACTCCGCTAGCTCCCCACACCAAATCTGAAGATCTTTTGGAACATGTGGAGACAGGCAGAGTAGACTACAGTGATCTGGCATTTCATGGTGAGTTTGCTGTCCAGGATGATGCCAAGCTTGTGGATGTGGTCTGTTGGTGTGAGTCCGAGTTTGGAGGGCCACCAGGTGTCGTTCCACGGAGAAGTGTTGTTCCCAAAAATCAGCACTTCCGTCTTGTTTGTGCTGAGCTTCAGGCAGTTGGTCTTCATCCCGCTGGCAATACTTGTCATGCAATTGTGGAATCTGGTCCTAGTGGTGGAGGGGTTTTCTGAGAGCGAGAGGATGACCTGGGTGTCGTCTGCCTGGGATATGATGTTGAGGCCATGGGTTCTGACGATGTTGGCCTGGGGCGTCATGTAAGTAAGTTGAACAGGGTGGGTCTGAGGGATGAGCCTTGAGGGATGCTGCAGCTGATGCTCTTGGGTCTCAATGTGAAGGGTGATAGGCGGATTCTCAGGGTTCGTCCTGTGAGGAAGGATGCATTCTATTTGATAGCATCACCCTGGAAGCTGATGTGATGGTGTCTCTTGATGAGCGTGTTGTGGGATATGGTGTTAAACACTGCTGAGATGTCGATTGGGATCAGGGCCACTGTTTGGGGTTCTGATGTCGACAGACCCCATATAGCAGTGTTGCTTTTATAAAGGTCCATCGGCACCTTATCACTGCCAGGGACCTTCAGGTGCTTGCAATACCCTGGACTTGGTGACTTCTAATCTAAACTGGAACAGTGGTCAGAACTCAATGTTGGCAACATAATATCTATCATGTTTTGAAGCCAGTGTATTTTCAGAACATCCTTTCAATTAGGCTGGGAGGATTGTCAACATTACAGGGATCAGCATGTCTCATAAACATATGACAAGACTGAACACTGTCTTGGTCTCACCAAGGTAACAGTCCTGACACCATTACCCTTCCTGTTGCTACAGCAGGGTCCCTCAATGTAGTTAATCACTCGACTGGTAGACTCAGAACTAGATGTAGGGAAGTGAACACTTACCCTTGATTGTAACTTGTATTATTCCAATTGACATTTCATAATGTCCAAAATAAATATTTGCCCTTGAAAGGCCTCATTTTAGTACCTCCTACTGGATTGCTTTCTGCCACATCTAGGCTACCCTCAAACCACAGTAAAATCAAAATGTAACTTTTGAAATCTTAAATCAGGCCACAAACCCACACCTCCCTTAAAAAGGGCTGTCATGGACTTTATTGTTATGTCTAAATCAGTCACCTAAAGATGGTAAGCACAATGAGTAAAGCATGGTAGGTATATGTAAATGTGGCTATATCTCTCAGAAACATGTTGGCTTCTCCTGCTTAAGTACTGCTACACAATCCTGACAAATAACTTATTTGCAGCACACCTCCAATCTGCATGACATAAAACAACTGAGTAGCAACTTATCATCCACAAACAAACTCAGGGACCTCATGAGTGGATAGAAAGTGTTATCCAAATGATTCAGTGTCATACAATAAAATACAATTTTGTCACCAAATAGGAATATATAATTCTGTTTTAAAAACCACATTTGTTTTATATTTATTGAACAATAATTACTAAACTCAAATTCTAACAAACTCACAAAAGGGCACTAATTCTACCCACATCCACACACTTCCATAAAACACAAACCCATCTTAGACCATATTGAAACAGTCCTACCAAAATCTCTCCTGGTGCATCAATAATACAGGCCTCAACAACCCCCACCTTGTCCCAAAAGCCTACAAGCACCCCATCATAAAATCAAACAACTACCTAATACTTCCTCAAAAATCAGCTTTAAAAAACATTTCACTTGAAAGTCAGCATTGTTGGTCAGCTTCTAAAAACTGACTGCCATTTTGTACAGTTTAACATAAATCTAGTCAATATATTTCCAGATGGAGTGGAAATGGAAAACAACTACACCCACTACAACCTTTAGAGAGATCTGGGGATGGGGAGCTGCTACTGCTGCTAAGACTGAGGCAGCAATGGCAATGACAGCTGTGCTTTTGTTGTGGCTAGAAGTTGCCACCGACTGGTTTGAAATGCTATTATATGGTTCCATCCCCTCTTAATTTTTTTCCAAAACCCATGGAAAGGTATAGCAATAGCAGGGGTGGCTCCTCCACTAGAGCAGAGGAGCGACACGCTACTGCTGTCTCGCAGTGTGAGAAGCAGAAACATAAAATGGTAATAACTCTAATTTTATGTTTCTGCTTCTTGTACTGCGAGAAAGCAGAAGGGTTTGGTTGGAGGTGGGCGAGTGGGTGGGGCTGCTGTGTGAGCGGGGCTGGGCAGGGGAGGAATGGCGTGCCCACTCCTGGTTTAATCAGCCCTCTGGGGCCGGCCAAACCAGTCATGCGCACTGTGCCATTCTCCATGTAGGCTGCAATGCAGCCCACATGGATAACACGGCCGGTCCATTAACCCCTGGCTGGACGGCGCCCCAACCAATCACAATGCTGCTTGCAGGATTGTGACTGGTTTAGGGGTGGGAGCCTGGCTGCCTGCTTCCTGTTCCTCTCAGTGGCAGGAGAGGAGCAGAGACAACGCTGGTCCCGGCCAGCGGTAAGGTAAGTTTATTTATTTATTATTATTAAATTAACCCCCCCGGCATGACCCTCCTCCCCGAGGAACCCCACGGCCCTACACCCACTATTCATGTCGACTACGACTGAGCAATAGCCTCAATCACCAAATCACATGCTGCTGCCAGTTCTTTCTTTCCCTCTATGCCAATGGTAGCTGTTTCTGGGAAGAAATGCAACTAATTACCCATTGCAGCAAACACATATTTGCAAAGTCACACAATCCTACTCTTTCACTACTCATAACCTACATATCACGCCTCCTCCTCTCGCTACTCTTTTACTGCCAATGTCTTCTTTGATGTGGTGTTAAAATTATTCCTGGTCTGGGGTTAGGTAGATTACCATTAGGTTGGTTTAGGAGTGGACTAAGGGATTGTCTAACACATTGGTTCATAAACTGCCATCCGGGAAACACAGGGATCTGTGACGCCTTCTCAGGGGGCCTGTGACTGCTTAGAAAATTAAATATTGTTAACAGATTGATAAAGTGTATGTAAATAAAGAAGAAAAATGTAAAACTAAAAATGTTAAAACGTTATGTAAATGTGAAGGAATTTGCAGGTGAAGGCTAAAAATAAAGTTGTTGTCCTCAGATTAATTCGTGGGAGTAGTGCAAATGTATTAAAAAGAATATAGTATGGACGATGGGTGGCCTCAATTCGGTTTACAGAAGCCTCAATATTTCTATTAATATGAAAACTCTTTTTATATATATATTGTTTGATGCTGTCCCATACAGTCCATCTGCATCTACTTTTTCTTCTGTCACTCACTACCACAGTTTGTGCGCCTAAAAGTATGGGAAAAAAACAAGGCAGTGATGAGTGGTACCAACTGGTTTTGAGGCACAATATCACTGTGACATATCCCTGCACGTTGAAATCCTGAAACAAACAATGGTGCATCAGGATATGTAAAATATTTTATGCTGCGGTCATACAGGCCTGCCCCATGTCCCCAGACTAAGTTGCAAGGAAATAATCACACATTGAAATCTTCTGGATCCATCAAAACCAACCAAAGTTTAGGGTTTTGTATGGCAAGTTTGGAAGATAAAGTGCTTCCTTCTATTGAAGTGTCCCTCACCCACAATGGTGGCATGCTTCATCATCGGGTCGCCCCTTATGATGTACCTCCAGGATAGGTCAACTTCTTGGAAGAGAGCTATTTGGTATTATGTGTATGTGAAAAGGGGAGATAAAACTGCCTAGAGAAATAGTGATAGAATTGTTTATTTGGGACTGATCGGAAAAGATTTTTAAAAAAGAATTGGGTTTATGTATCGGTGTCAGATTATCCCCAACATCCATTCATTGGCAATATGTTTCAGCCTTCTACTGTGCTTTGTAGGTCGATGGTTTTCAACATAATGTGATTCCCTACTGCTCTCTGTTGTGTGTGCAATGGTAATCCAGTTATGGAAAATAAATATTTGTCACCAAAATATGAGATGAAACCAGATTAGAGGTATGCAAAAATGTTTGGCACTCGGCATTCAGTAATACACAGCAAACAGTGCCAGCATGTAGTATTCCTGAATATTGTGCTCACTGGTGTCACACCGCCCACGGCACATTGAAGTCAGACTCTCCCTAAAATTTATAACTAACTTACTGAATTAGGCCTAAATGAAATTTGAATTATACAAGTGTACTTAGGGGCCTATTACGATGCCCACCGTGGTGGAAACAGGACTGACCAACCTACTTTTGGCGGTCCCGCCTGCCTAATTATGATGCGACTGCACATGGTGCCGTCGCATTCTACCATTTCTCAATGGCAGCTTGTGTTATGGCCGTAAACTGCTCGTAACACAAACTCCCACAGAGAAATGGGAGATTGTGTTAATCCCAGCACACAGTGGCAGGCACCTCAAGGTGCCTGCCACAAGGTGCAGGTATTAACAGGGGGGCACCATAACTGCCCCCTCAGCCCACAACTGGAGGCCACACGAGAAAGGGAACCCTGCTAGGGACCCCCAAACACACTTTAAGACAAGGTTTCCATGTCAGAAAGGCCGGCATGGAAACCCTGCCGGAAACCGTGCATCGTAATCCGGGCGGCGTAAACCGCCATCCATATGGATTATGGGTCCGTTCCAACTAGCCGACGGGCTCCTGGAGCCCATCGAAAGCCAGCCGGAATGACTGTCTACTTTAAATTCTGACCAGCTGTATCGTAATCAGCCTGTTGGAATTGAAACCAACAATTTTGGTCGAAAAGCCTCCGACCTAAGGTCATAGGCTTTACGACCGATATCGTAATCGACCCCTTAGTGTAGTATCTGTAATTTTGTGTTACTCTTATTACGTGAAGTTTTCCAAATTGATCAGTTTTGATCGGTCCAATAATATATGTGCAATGATTGTAAGGAAAGACATTGGCTACCACCACCAATTAAGTAGGTAAAAAGCCTCACACTCCACTATTTGCCCCTGAAACTACGCCTTCAGCCGACAAACAGGAAGATGGGGAACCATGGCTTGTGATGACTGATGAGCACTTCTTCTGCCCCTAAGCCCCTAAGGGGTGGCTTGTGATGACTGATGTGCACTTCTTCTGCCCCAAAGCGGCATTCATTTTAACAATATTCAATAACAAAATATTAAAAACGACTGACTAGCTTGTGCATCAGCCTGCAGGATCTGTACTGCAGGTGGGCTTACTTCCCTCCAAGCATGTCCACACAGCGATGTTGCACCTGGTCTATGGAGTGTGAAACGCTGGTTTTGCATCTACTACATTAGCTCGTACACTCTGACTAGACATGTCTTGCTGGCAGGGGTAGCCATCCCCAGGTCTGGTACCGGGTGTTAACACATAAGGAGATGCTTGCAAACAGGAAGTAATTGAGCTGCCATCTCTTCAAAGAGAAAATGTAGCGTGGCTTTGTGGCTAATGTGATAGTTTTCTCCTGTCCTTATTGCTATACCATACTGCTGACAGAAAGAAGTGAAGATACAATCCAAGGAGTGCCTGAAATCCAGACCTGCCACTTCCAACCCCCGTTCAGCAACAGCAGCTCCCTGACACTGCCTGGGCCTCCCATTCCCACTCTGTCCAACAGGTTTCCCTTGTTAAAACAAGTAAGAAGTCTGTTCATACTGGCATATCAGCAGCACGTCAGACCACATAAAAGATCTCATTAACCACAAGGGGCACCCTTTTAGGGGCTGTTGGGGTTACTGGGATTATGATGGCCGTTAGAGTGATGAATTCCAGGGATGGAGTTGGAGAGCCTGTGTGGAGTTAAGGAGTGGTGATAAAGCACAGAGGGCCAGATGTACGAACATTCACTTTTGCGAGTCGCAAATTGCGTTGAATTGCGACTTGCAAAAGTGAATGTACAGCAGTGTCTTGCATGCCTCAATAATATTGATGAGTCAGTCACAATTTGCAACCCCATTGGGATTGGCTAGCATTCACAGGGATGGTGGCCTGCTGGGGTCAGCAGACCACAATGTCTGTGACTGCTTTTTTAATAAGGCAGCCCCCCGTTTTCCTTAAAGGAAAACAGGATGCATTTAAAAAGAAAAATGTAACTTTTCAGTTTCATTTTTTAAGGTCAGTCAGTGGTCCCCCTGCTCTTAAAAAATATTTTCGCACCCATTCACAAAGGGGAAGGGGTCCCCTGGGGACCCTTTCCCGTTTGCGAGTGGCTTACCACCCTGACATTGCAGTCAGACTTCGTTTTAGGAAGGAACGCCCTTGGCACGCCCCTTCCTAATAGCAAGTCGTAAACTATATTTTGCAAGTCGGAAATAGGTAAGCGACTCCCAAAATATGGTTTGTACATGGGGCTGACCAATTTAGCGGTCGCAAACGGCCCGAATTCCCGTTTTGTGACCGCAAAAAATGGTCATACATCTGTCCCAGAGACTGACTGACTGCAGCACAAACTAAATAGAAAATGTATCACGTTTCATTTCCACCTTTTCAACATCGTTACTTTTGTAATCTTATGTGTTCTTAACATAAAATGTACATAAGCAAAAGTGTAGTATTTTACCCCTACCACAAATTCATACTTTACCAGTCCTATAAAATTCATTTGCTCTGTGACTGCTTGCGTCTCTGTGTTAATATACTCTGGCATATGACATGAATAAGATCACTTAATGAAAGTGTATTACTTAGTAGATGTGTTAATAGTATGCACGGAAATGCAGTCAAGTTCAACATTTTGGATGCACAAGAAATGTCTCTGAAGAAACATGCGATTTTCTGAAATATGGACTGTGCAAAAAATAAAGTGGGGGCTAGGATGAAAATCTCAAATTATGAACTAATAATATCCTCCTAAGATCAGTAGAACAGATGGCAGCTATGAGCAGTCTACAGAACAGCCTGAAGCTTTTGCAATTTCTCATCTACCCCATGCTGTAAATATTCTTCTGTGTCCCTCGTTCATCTTCTGAGGTGAAAGCTCGACCACAGACCCTCTAGTGTACAGTGCACAGAACAGGCCTCATGAAGAGCTGCTCTTGACCGCAGGTCAGTTCATGTAGTGTTCCAACACTGGAGACTTGCTGATATCTCAATCACAAAGCCATAAATATTCAGCCCATGCTCAGTATCCAGATGGCACACTTCAGAACGAGGAGCCAAGTTGGCAGAACGCAGACTGGATCATTTTTACCGCCTTAACAGCCGAACATAGAGAAAAAATAAAGACGGTCTAGTTATTAAAAATCGCTTAACATCAGCAGTACACTTCACATGTTTTTCGTCAATATGAGGATTATGCAGGTGGCATGTGGATGAGCACTAAACAGCTCAAGGTCAACAGAGGTTACGGGGTGACTCAGAGAATCAGACTTTCATTAAGAGCTGGACCAGATAGGTGCACATTTTAATTACGGATTATTAACGATGGAAAAAACAGAGTACACAAAAACAAATGCGAGAAGAAATAGGGAAGACTAAAGGCAACATATGTTTTACAATCAAGACCAGGAGGAGGGCAGAGTGAGCCTGAAAGAAGATGCCAAAAAGACAAGCTGCTGACTGCTGAGCCAGAAGATTTAAATAGTAATAACGCCGAGTGAAAAATGTTTCACTGCCTGAAATGTACCGAATACAAATTGTCAAGTTATAAGTAGATGGATGTGACTCGGGGGGGGATACAGTGGTGCACAGCAAGCATGAGCAATAGGAATGGAAAGAGATCATGGCCCCAATTACTTACTCCTCATTAAACTCATTAAACTGAGGCTGACGTCATAGTCCTTATCATTTGACTGGGGCCTACAGCGGTACACCTTCTGGGCGCTGTTTACAACCAGTGTCGAGCGCTATGAGTTATACGGTCTTTTTAACAGAAGTTTTTTAGCTTTAGACTCTTTGCTAATATAAATTTGGTTCACTATGGCAGTGCGCTTCCATGGGTATTACTGTATTCCCACTGAGTAACGTAATTAAATCGTAGCATTCAACATGTACGGAGGCTACAACTCAGTTCCCTCTTTGTTTACACAGTTGGCTGTAATCGTGCCCTGAAGCCTCTGGTGGTTTACTTTTGGACATTCACTGTCAAGGTAATAAATTCTCTGTATCCCTTTGTAGTAGTTAGAAGGTTATTACTTTAGCTGATCCTACATTGATTACATTTGTCATTCAAGGTTGACTATATTCATTCTATTGGACCCCAAGTATGAACCGTGAATTCGCCAATCGCCTATAATTGATAGGTGAGCCCCTGTAAACCTTTTATTGATTTTAACTCCCTTGTAATGCAACGACCTACTAATCGTCGCCAATTGCCTTTTAGGTTGCCCAGGCCAAGTCCTGATGAAGATCCGCAAGACCGAGGCTGGCTAAATTTCCCTTATGGTCGCAAGTCGGATCGAAACGTCGACGCCCCTTTGTATTTAGTCTGTACCCGAAATACCCTTTTCAATGTGCTGCATCAGAATTGATTTCTGTGATTGAACAAAAGTCAAAGATTATATGAATGCCATTGGGACAGACCAGCTAAGACGGTGACTTGTAACCGCGCTTCCCTGCCCTGACATATTAAATTCCAGATAATATGTTGAAGTATTCTTTTTTCTGATTTCCTTACACTTGAGCACCCTCTCCTTTTCACTGCACATCTTCCTCTGGTGCAACCTCCTTTTGATTAATTCATTTGATTAATATAACATGTATGGCTTTTATCCAATACATCATTGAATAAACATATGATGAATTCCTTTCCAGGTCGTTCTCTTTTTTGCTGTATTAATTCATTCAATGTTATGGTTAACTGAATCATAAACTACAAAGCAATTTGATTAATTCATTCTAAATATAGGTCCAGGACCATTGTTTTTTGTAATATACATTACCCAGGTCCTTGACCAGATTGGGTTACCCCGTCTTTTGTAATGATTACAGCGGTACACCGGCACCTTGCTACATGGATAAAAAGAAGCAACTGTTATACCCCCCACCACAAAATTCCACATTGTTTTATAATCTCCCCCACCTCTAAAGAGTACATAAACAATTGATCCCCCTTGCCTTACTTACTGTGTTTCGCACATACATAATCATGTGTACAAGGAAGTGGTTGTAGAAACCCCTGGGAGAGAGGCGAGCCTAACCACTGGCAGGAAAAGAAGCACTCCGTGTGACAAGCGTTAAAAATAGGTCATTTAAACATTACTATTGCATTCTCCATTCTTTGTTACAACCCTGATCATTGGATGACAGCCAACTAGAACAGGACAATTGAACATACACCCTGCCAGAGCCAAATAATTACCTGCTTTATCAATTCGCCAAAACCTGTCAACAGAAGTGAAGACAAGAACAGGTGCCCCAATGGGGTTGCTGCTGGTCCTGAATATCATTTGTAAAAGTAACAATAAGTAGCTTGGAGTAGCACAAGTGAATGATCGACATATATATCAGACAAGGCTGTATCCCTGTATGAGGCCCAGGATGCTCCTAATGAATTGTTGTTACGCTGAAATCAATAAAGCCACATCCCTTAGTTAATAAGCTGTGCAGATACTGAGGACAACTCAAACATAAAGGTGTTGTTGGAACCCACGGGAGCCAGCCTACATGTTACAAATTGGAACTCAACACTCGGGACAGTTCAGGAAAAGTATGCTAAGAACCTTCCAATATCAATACATATGAACCCCAAGGGAGGAAGAGTCAGGGCCCAGAGACGGAAGCACACGTTTCTTATTAATATGAATATTACAACTCAATTTGTGTAGAAACGTTTTGGACAGGCATCCTACATACACACTGCCAGGTCCTTTCCTCCAAAATTTCAAAAAGGAGCCCCCTCCTGTGTTGGCTCCAGTTGTCTGGGCTTCCTCTTATGTTCAGTTGAACCAGACTGTCCCCAGCCCTGGTGCAGTGTGACAGATAATCCACAGAAGCAGATTTGTTTATCGCCACTCTTTCCTCCTCAGCAGCTGAGGGAAGCCCCGTTGATTACTACTTTTGTGTGGAGTGGCCTTTCTTGGGCAAGAAACACATATTACATAACTTGTATAAAAGCTCACCAAGGCCCCCCAATCATCTTGTAGAAATGATAGTGAGCACGTAGATCCCCTTGGCCGGTAGTATTTTAGTAAGGTTATTATGCGGCTGCCTCTGTTCCTGCTGCCGCTGGAGCCAGCAGATCTGTTCTCCCCTTCCTGCTCCGTGCAGGTAAGGTGTTGCTTCTTGGTGGCCACCTCCTCCTCTCAGACAAGTGCACAGGTGAGGGAGTGTGCACCCTTGGTGGGGGGAATGGGGTCCCTGGGATAATAGAGAGTCTGGGAGGGGGACCCAATCCAGCCCTTCCCTGGAAAAAATGAAGGGATCCATCTTGTACTGACACCCCCAGGCCATGGCCACCTGGGGGCCATTGGAGACCAAGCAGTGGAGCCCCACAAGCTCCATTGTTGGTAAAATGGTCAAAGGTTGCAATCTCGAAAATGGTATAACGTAGGCCCCTTTGAGCTGCTTCAGACAGTCTTAGGCACATTTTACTCCTGGTGGCGAGCTCTAGCCACCAGGTGAAATTTGAGCAGATCTCTTTACCACCAAAGTGCTATAACATACAGTTCTCCTGTCTCCCTGCGCTAGCCTTCTTCCTTGTCTTTGTGTCTGGGTGCAGAAGTCCAGAGCTTTACCCCAACTGGTCCTCTGTGGGTGTAAGGAAGGGCAGCCTCACTGTCCCTTAGGGAAACTGATTAATTCTGAGCTCAATCGAGGCAGAGTCCTTAGTCATTTTTGGCCATCAGGGGGTTCCTTCTTCCAGTTGGTTATGGGTGTCCCAGTTAAAGGGGCCAGCAGCAAGAAGTACAAAAACACAAACCAAGAGAGAGTCTCCCCCTAATGCAAGAGTTGTTAAATGGGGTTGGAAGGGTCTAGAATCAAGGCACTCCTGGCCAAACCTAGGGTAACACGTCACTTCTTCACCTCTGTCCCTACCCTCTTGCACAGCATGCTGGGCAAGTTCAAGATGGCTTTATCCAGGAATAACTGGTCACATCGTCTCCTGAGGTCTCAACTCCACCCCCTGCTGACATCACTGTCAGGGCCTTTCCCACCAAAGTTCAGAGGAGCCCCCTATGGTATCGGCTCGAGTTGTCTGGGCTTCCTCCTCTGTTCAGTGAGTCTAAGCTGTCAACAGCCCTGGTGCAGTGTGACAGGTAAATAATTTTGTCAGATTTTTTTAAGCCCACCCTTCCCTCCTCAGGAGCTGAGGGAAGCACTGGTAATTATTCCCTTTGTGGAGGGTGGACTTTCTTCTCACTGCTGGAGAGAAATGTTAATTTCTGAGCACAGCAGAGTTACAAAAGGCCTGGGCTCTGATCCTGAGCTGAGCCAGAGAATTATGACAATACTCGATGACCCTTAAGTTGTACCGATATTCTCTTGGAACTTGCAAATTTGATTTTCATGCGCATGTTCCACCCCATTTTGATATGTTACTGGACTTTGCTGGCCAAAGGGAAGTAGAATTGCACTCTAATGTAGTTTTTCCTCCATGTTTATAACAAAAAGTCACTACAGACAAAAAAGTAAATCATACTGACTTTCACTATGAGTGTTTATTAACATTATAAGGCCTACCCCAGGTCAATATCTGATCCTGCAGAGTACCCTCTGCTCCCTAGTGACCTGTGTGGAGTTACTGGGCTGCGCGTGACACTAGTCTCACACGTGCAGCACTCACACGTGTGCACATGCGTTCACATTTAACCATCCACGTGCCCTATACCCTAGCTGCCTCGCACTGGCCTTATCTTAAAAGGCCGACACTGGCAGTAAATACTCGCTGTCCATTTGCCATGTGATTACCGTGGGTGAGACACATGTATTGAGACCCACCCACAGTAAAAAGGCCAACACAGGGGGTAGGAAAGTGTAGTATTATGTAGAGAGGTTGGGTAGGCTTTACTATGCAATATTCTTGCAATACCTCAAATTAGATCATGTGGATTCAAAATAATAACTCCCAAGCTCAGTCCTGGTAGTATGGCACAGAGCAGTCAGACTTTACTAGAGAAACATCTGTAAGTCATTTAGAGTGCCAACATGGACAATAAGTATTTTACATGGCTTGAAAAAATCTGACACGAATTTATAAAAATAAAGCAAATTTTTATATACATTTAGACAGCAAAACGAACACAATTGGATGAGTATAACCATAGTTATGGACTTAAGAAGGAAAAAGAAATCTGTGCAGTTCACTTCTGCAAAACATGAACGTTGCGGTCAGTGGGAAAAACCACTAGTGACAATAGATCACTTGCAGGCTCAGATGCGTGTAGCCCATCGGGGGTTAGGGAGATGCAGGTCCCAGGATGAGGCCATGACAGTCAGTTGAATTTTACTTGGCTCATAGGACCCGGGCGTAGAGTTGTTCTCGCTGTGCCTGGTGCTGAAGCAGGTGTCACAGGGGAGCTGGGTTTATCACTTAGATGGTGCTGATGAGGAAACAGATGCAAAAATGTGATAATGGGGCCACTGAGGTAGTAAGTTGAAGGTGTTGCGTGGTTCACTGGAGGCACATCATCAAACGAAGATAGTGGCAGCCGGACTGACCACCAACAAGCCTTGTCAGCGGAAAGCTCATCCTCAAGATATGTCACCGTCCTGGAGTCTGGAGGAAATTGATAGCCACCTGAAACTTTCCGAAGAATAGCACTACGTTTTCCACAATGCACTGTACCATTTACTTTTGGGAGATACTTTTTACCAGTGATTCTTTTCTTCCATGAGTGTGAGTTCTCTACAGGCTGTAGGAAGCGAATGCAACTGGCCCAAGGGAGTTCTTGAGTTGCCTTTGGCTCTCAGAGGGGTTGTTTGTTGATGGGGAACCATTCTCTGGTGCAGTATATGTCACTGTTGTGCAGTGGGCTGTTGGTTGTCACAGGTGCAGAGTATCATACCTTTGTTTCATGCAGGTCCTGAGGCTGTACATTTGAGTGTATTCTTTGCAAAGCAAATAATATCTGAGGATCTGGTGCCATGGGTACCGCTCAAATCCTAGATATAGGGTCGTTAGGGGTGTGGGTGCAAGTAGCCAATGGGCTACTAGCCCTAGTGCCTGATCCGCCCCTGATGTAACTGCATACAGGGATTGTGCCACCTTTGCTATCCAGGACCCTCTGTTCTGCCACTTTTAAAAATGGAAGAAACCTTCCTTGGCTTTAAGGACCAGGTGGCCCACCCTAGGGATGTGGTTATCCTTCTGGGGATGTACACCTCCTGACTACCTAATTTTCCCACCTGCCCAGGTACAAATGTGCCTGGGGTTGGGGGGGGTTGCTGTTTCCTCCTTTGGGGGCTGCCTGGATGCATATCAGAGGCGGTGTAAGCTTTGAAGCTCATCGCCTTGATGTGCCACTTCAGTAGCTATCCTATCAGGGAGGGAGGTGTCACTTCCTTCTCAACTAGGCCTTTATTACTGACTCCTTGGAGTATTCAACCCTCCTGGCAGGGGGTCATAGTCCTGTCTTGGCAGCAGCAGCTGCAGGCTGTCAGAGAGGGCCCAGGCAAGGCTAGGGCAACCAGGAAGGCAACTTCTAAGGTAGCCACCTGGGGGAATGTCACATCAAATCTGGGAATCATGAGTCTTTTCAGTGGGACCAAAATGGAATTGGCAACCTCAGGGTGTCCAGGTGCCAGTCCATATTATCCAATGAATCCCTGAACACTTATAGTAACCCTTAATGGAAAGAGCATACGATATGGATATATAAGCTTGCACATCTTTACTATAATGCACCCTGCATCCTAGGATTAGGAGGCCTACCTTAGGGGTGACTAAAATATATTAAAAAGATCTTGTCACCCACGGTGAGGGAAAAGTTGAGTTTGAGCAGTTAGCACTGCTCATGCAGTCTGCAATGGCAGGACTGCTGTCATCTGTTTACTTGGGTCACTCAGGGTGGCACAATCAGTGTGTCAGGCCCTAGTGTCTCCTTTAACTCCCATGCCATGGGTACCACTGGAACCACTTACCAAGGACTTATAAGGGGGTTAAAGCCCTTGCCAATTGGCGTTGTCAATTCACATACATAATTTTTAGGGATAGGTCATGTAAGAAAACAGGCTTTTAGCAGGTGTCCCCCACTTTTCCCCCCATTTGGTCTACCAGATGCTGGTTTTCTACTCTGAAAGTGCAGTGAAGCCAAGAGAAGCTGATCACTGAAGCAACAAAGATGAAATCAAACTATCCTCTGTTCACTCTGGTTCCAGTAGTTGTGATCATTATTGTGAAGCAAATGTGCATAATATTTCAGAATATCCCTGTTAGACTTGGCATCTTTTGGCGTGTTTCCCGAGTTTTTGATTTCGACCTCCCGGTTTTGACTGGCGTAGTGTTTCTGCACAATTTTCTCACTGCTGATCAGTGGTAAAGTGCAAGTGCTCTTGTGGGAAAGTGTGCTATGGATTGGCGTTTCCATGATTGGATATTTGATTCACTTGCTAGTTCCTAGTAAAGTGCACTGAGTGTGCAAAGGCCTGTGAATCAAATGGTACTAGTGGGCCTGCAGCACTGATTGTGCCACCCACGTGAGTAGCCCTGAAAAGGTAACTCAGACCCACCATTGCGGAGTCTGCATTTGTACCTGCCATGTCGACTTGGCCAGTGCACAAACATGCCAGTCCCTCACCTTCCCTTTTCTTACATGTCAGCCACCCCTAAGGTAGGCCCAAGGTACCCCTGTGGGTGGGTGCAGTGTATGGGAAAGGTTGACATGCCCTGATGTGTGTGGCAAGTCCTGATTGTGAATTACGGCCAAATTAGTTTTTCGCTACTGCAAGGCTAACTGTTCCCCATAGGAAAGAATGGGGAGTTTGTTTATAACATCTTATAAACATAACCGGCCCAGGGAATTAGGTAGGGAAATCAAGTTTAGTGTGCCTGAACTCAGAATCTAAAGATGCATCTTTTAGTGAAGGTGATTTTTACATTCTCTGTTTGAAAATACCACTTTTAGAAAATAGGTGTTTTCTTGCTCAGTCATCCTGTGTGCCTCTGCTGGAATGTGGATTGACTGTCTCGGTTTTACTTTTCGATGACAGAAGACTGGAGAGCAGGTGTGGCTCCTGATAGTCTAGATGGGTCAGGAAAGGGCTGAATAGACCTGGGCTGAAATTGGGGAAGGGGTAGGAGTTTTCCTTGCACCTCAAAGGGCCTGGTCTGCCTCTGACCATGCCGTCTCCACCTCCTGCCAGGCAGTCACATCAGAGAAGGCACAACTGGTTCTGGCTGGGCACAGGCACTCTCTGCCTAAGAGATCAAAGGATTTTGGAATATAAATATTGGGCACAGACCTCTGGACTTTAGAACTCTTTTGGACCAAGAAGACGCCCGAAAAGAAGAGCCGGAGAAGCTGTGAGGAGGAACTACCACTTTGCTGTGTGCTTTGCTGTGTTGGCCTGCAGTGGCTGCTTCTGTCTTGGGCAGTGAAAGGACTGGACTGAACTTTCTGCAGTACTATTTGTGAGTTTCTCCTAGGGCTTGAGGTAGAGTTTGCCCCCTGTTCAAGAAGTCTCAGGAACAGCACAGACTTCAAGCTGTTCTGCCCTCAACACTGGGGACTGTGTGTTTTGTGCTGCAACAGAAGAAAAGCAACCCGACAACATCTACGACACAGCTGCCGACTCTGTGTCCTGAAGGCACTGCAGAGGGCACTGCCACAATGCCCCACCGCGACCCTGGTCTCACCAATGACCCTGGTGATGCCGCCACCGAGCCGCTGCTCACACGGCAACCTGGGGGCACCGCACTCCGCACCGCCTGGCTTCACAACAACGCCTTGGTATCTCCGACGACGCCGCTCCATGCCAAAATCTACGCCGCTGCTTGCACCGTGGTTTGAGGGCACCGCTCATAAAGTTACACGACGCACTGTCCTCATCCCGCACCACAGCCTTGAACTACCGATGCTGGTGCCATCGACTTGAGTTTGTCAGCCGATGACAGCGCTTCAGGGACGATGACGCCGCTGCTTGCACCACGACCTGCCAGCACCACGACAAGCACCGGATTCACCTTGAACCGTGACCCTGGTTTCACCGACAACGCCATCTGACGCCGCCACCGAGCCACTGCTCGCACCATGACATTGAGGGCACCGCACGCTGCACCTCTGCCATTCGCACCGCAACACCCAATGCCTGCCGACGCGAGTGCTCCTGACTCCAACAGAGAGGAGATCGATCTGTAACGTGTGTGACTTTGAGAGCCCCAATGCCTGCTGCACTTACCTCCGGAACCGATGCCGTGCTTTCGGAAGCTCAATGAGAGGTCGCCGATCCCCTACATTTCTAAAAGGAACAGTTTGTGGGTCTTCACGACACCATAGCTGACCCGCGACACCGAGGTCAGCCAGAACTGTTTGGATCTGTTTGCTCACAATGCCGTGATAGCCTGGTATGGAGCTATCAACATCAAGGAACTCTTTTTCAAGCATATTTTGATAACTGAAGATTTTTAAGTACTGTATTGTGGTTTGTTATCGTTATTGGTCTTGCCTTAAGTGTATAAAAATATTGGATATTTTTCTAAACTGGTGTGTTGTCCTTTTGTAGTGCTTACACTGTATTACTGTTGGTTAGGTGCAAATGCTTTACACACTGCCTCTAAGAAACGCCTGACTGCTCATGCCAAGCTACCAAGGGGGTGAGCAGGGGTTATTTTAGGAGTGTAACTCCCTTATCCTGACTAGAGTGGAGGTCTCTGCCTGGCTTTGGCACATGCACTAGCCTACCAAAAATCCCATTTCTAACAATCCCCATCCATTTTAAAAAATAGATAGAAATGACCTCACTGGTCAAAGGTCTTTTGACCAGCTTTATAAGAGGATGCCCAAATAAGCACCACACAAGTATAGCCACTGTATCCCAAAAGACTATGAATGTTACCATCATCCAGAAGATGGACAAAGGGTAAATGGGGCTTTTGTCTTGAGACTTTAAAGTTTGGGATCAATGAGCGACGTTTCTATTGTCGAAAGCATCCGGGGCAGTATTATGGGTATGGTGCACTTTCCCTTTTTAGAGTTTTTTTGAGCTGGGCAGTGGTATTTATAATAGATAATAGGCGCTTGTGGTGAGTGCACCCAGTATTCGTGAGATTCTAAATCAGTAACGGTGCTAGAGGGTAGGGGAGAACCACTAGCCTCCCTAAAAGATTTGTGGCCAGAGCAACAAAAGTCAAGAGTTGGGGTACCCAAGCACACGTAGAAATAAAGTTTGCATAGATTATTACATCAAGTAACAATTGTAACACAATAAGTGAATCTCCGTTTCTTTCTTGTAGCTTTCTTCAATTTAATATTCTTGATTCATAGCAATTTCACAGTCTTCACAGTGGTTTCCAAGCCAACACGTGTTTCGTCGCCTCTAGTAATATTGTACATGCGACTTGTTCACGGCTAGGTACAAATTGATATGGTAAATTACATTAGTTAAACTGATTATTTAGGAAATTGCATACATTTGTTAACATTGTAAACAAATGTGCTCCCAGGGTAAGTGTCACAAATTATGGGTTCTTTTCGTGGGAGGTGGTATCCCAAGGCTATAGTGTACTTAGCATGCACCGTGAGATCAGGTGAGTACTAGCCTTATAATATCCGTTTGTGACCAATCAGATACATGTAGCTTTAGCGTGAGTGTGGTGTATAGTGAAAATACACATATGTGATAGAAATCCGTTTTTTTGTGATGTCTACTGATTAAAGCATGCGGTATGCAGAGCCAAAGACCCAGGTAGGTGGTAATGGGCAGTTGCAAATCATATAACATCAATGTGGGGTATGTTAAGCTGAAAAGTTATTAACTCGAAGGTATGAGCAAACTGACCTGCACACTGTCTAATTATCAGTATCTGCAATGAGTAAAAGGAAAAAAGAAAAAGTACATGTGGCCACGAATACCCACGTAAGGGGACACTGAAGTCATAATAATCGTCACAGGCATATGCCAGAGAGAGATACATACTTAGGGTATGACGATAATTCCGGGTCATACAGTCATGCGATGGGGGGGGCCCGGTCCTTATAAGGTAAACAATTTCGATTGGTGGCTGTGCTCAGTATAACAGCAAAGATCCCATCTACGGTCAACGAGACAAAATAATAGGATCCGTGTAAGGAAACACTATTTAAATTAATAGGTGTTCAAAAGGACCCAATATGCGCGTCCCGAGTGCTGCTAGTTACTCTCTTACCTCCGAGTAGTGGAGAGTACGTCCGTAATATGAGACTGCCCCCATCCGCGTCTGGCTCCAATTCGAGTTGCCGGTAGAAAACACTCGGCATGTTTTTGACTCGGAATCGGAAGTCACATGACCGGAAATCGGTCATGTGTACTAACACAATGCAGGTAACTGCAGGCGCCATGTCTAGGACTGTTTTGAATAGCAAATTCAATGTATATAGGCGATCAGAATATGATCATGTTCATCGTGTGGGTAATTCAAGACGTAAATATTTACTTGCGTGCATGATAAGATAATAGTCCCGAAACAGCGAAGAAAGTATGTTCGGGTGTTTATAAAGATGATAATGTTAGTAATTGTATCCTATAATTTCCATGGATACGTAATATATCTCAAAGGCCATTATCAGAATGTCGAAACTAGGTAAATCTAAATTGTAACGTCTGGTTGCAGCAATATGTTATAGAAAGACGGCGGCCATCTTGGGTCAGGATATGCCCCCGTTTAAATTAATAAGAGAAAAAAACGGCAGTGAAGCGCTGGGGTCAGTTTAACTCGATATTTGACATGAACACAGAAAAGCCAAATGTGGTTAGCAAAATCTGTATTCGAGCTGACAGGCGTATATCAGATTTAATCTGAAGTTATATACAGGCTCTTCTAAAAGTTATTACTATCTATAAGGACAATGATTGGGCCCCGAGGGGGATGGGTATATTGCCCATAAAGTGGCAGAGCTGGCATAAAACCTTGAGGAATTGGGCATAAACTGTAAATAGTCTACATCAGCGAACCTCAGAAGTTGTTGAGAATACTTATATATATGAAGGGCTAAACATACCGCTGTGTGTAATTTAGTGATAACATGTAAATTATGGTTTTCAGTGGCTAAGGTGCAGGGATCCTTAAATGCAACATGGCACACCTTTCAAAAGGTGTGCCAGGCGCAAAAAGGGACAGTTCTCTGTATTACAAAGAATGTGCTGCCCTCAGCGCATCTGGGAACTCACACTGCCCCTGGGGCAACTTATTCAAGTGAAATACGGAGCAGCTGTTTAAAAGCTGCTACATGTTTCAAAGTGCAGCAGCAACCTGATCAGGGGGATGCTCAAAAGAGTGATGGGTCCCATGTTTTGTCTGAAGTTGCGATGGGCCATGATGAGGGTCGGTTTGAAAAAAAGACATTGGGCATAGAAAAGTTCATGATATGTTTAACAATGAATTGGGTTGTTTGACTTACTATACGCATGAGATTGTGAGGAAGGATGATCCATAACCTGTGGCATGCAAAGTGCAAGGAGTTCTTTTTTCATGAGAGAAGCTTTGAAGGACAAATTAGATGGTTTGAAGAAGAAAGGCATAATTGAGTACACAAAGCTTCAGAATGGGTGTCACTGGTAGTTTTGGCATGTAAGGCTTCAGGAGAAATTAGATTCTGTGTGGACCTAAGATGATTAAAAAAACAGTGGTGGTAGACAGGTATCCCCTGCCAAACATTAGAGACATGTTGTCACAGTTGGATGGTGCTAAGGGGTTCTTCATGTTAGATCTTAGAGCAGTATATCACCAAATCAAATTGAATTAGAGAAGCAGCCCAGAGAGCCAACAGCTTACACCATACCTTTTGGGGTGTATAAGTTAAGTTCAACAGGGTACTCTTTGGTTTGATCTCAGCAGTCTCAGCTTTTCAGAGGGCTATGGGATATATATGGGGTATATGGTGGATGTAAAGATCTACCAGGACAATGTGCTTGTGCAATTGTTTGGTAGGGAAAGAGGAGTACAGGATTCATTTGAGGTTGGTACAGGAAAGGTTCAGGAAAAGGTGGCTCAGATTAAAGGAGAACAAATGTAAATTGAACTGTAAAGATATTGTATATTTGATGCATAGGTTAGGAGTGAGGAGTAGAACCCAATGAGGAGTTAGTTGATACCATAATCAAGTTCGCTGCCCCAGAGAACATGGAGGACGTGGTTAAATTATTAGGAATGGCTAAGCACTACAACAAGTTCATCCCCCATTTGGCTGATCATGCCTACAATATGAGAAACCTACTAAAAAAGGAAGTGAAATTTTCAGAGTCGCCACAGTGTGATATGGAATTTAAGGATTTGAAAGAAGCTGTGTCAAATGCCGAGGATAGGTCCATCTTAATTACTGATGCCAGTGCTAGTGGACTCGGAGTGGTGTTGCAACAAGGTGAAGGAAGTAATGAAAAGACCATTATGTTCACTTCAAGGTGTTTGATTGGTCCGGGGCACCAGTATTCAGTAATAGAAACAAAGGCCCTCTGCATCTATTGGGCTATCAGCAACCTCAAAATATTTTTATGGGGCACCAATTTTTTAGTTAAATCATATCACAAGCCCCTTAAAGAACTTTATGGAAAGAAGGGTTTAGATGCAGGGTCAAGAAGTATTGATATGTGGGTAATTTCACTACAGGAGTGTGACTTCAGCGCGGAGTCAATTCCCAAGGTAGTGACAGATTGTCTGTCAAGATTGGTTGACGTGAAGGAGGATGAGCAAGAAGAGTGAATGGCAGAGGATCCTTGGGAATTGGAAGAATTTAGTGTCTGTGAGGTCACTGAGGACATAATAAGTGAAAGGAATGGAAGGATCAGGTTTTAAAGAATGAGTAATTGAGGCAAGTGACTAAACTGATTGATGTAGGTTGGTAAGAACACAAAGCCAGAATCTCTAAAGTTTTGGGAGGCAAGGAATGAGCTTTTGAAACATCATGGATTGTTGTGAATGGGTACAAAATTGATTCCCTCAACAAATGTGAGGGACAAACTATTCAATTTGGCCCATCAAGGACATTTGGTTATCAGTAAGACAAAAGAGAGTATTGGAATGGGTTTGTGGTTGCTGAGGCTGAATAACCAGATTGAAAGAGCACTTAGAGATTGTGTAGATTGCAAAAACAGTGATAAAGGTTACATAACAAGAACACAATTCACGTTTATGAGAAAAAACAACCAGAAGGACTGTGGGAAAAAAGAAGCACTAGACATTTTGGGATCTGTCACCACCAAGGCTGAGCAATACTATGTCCTAGTGTTGATGGACTAGTTTTCTAGGTAGCCGGAGATTTGAATTACTTAAGGTGTTGATACAAAGAATATAATGAATTTTTTTTAAAGGAAGTATTCACTTGAGAGGGGATTCTAGATACCATCCTCACGGACAACTGTGTACAGTTAGTTTCTCAGGAGATTAAAAATGTCCTGTCACACAGAGGAATCCAGCATAGAAAATGCGCTCTGTCCCACCAAGAATCCAATGGTGTGGTGAAGAGATTTAATAGAGTCCTGGAGGAGACTACACAGATAGTCAAGCTGGAGACAAGAGACTGCACATTTCATCATGGGAAAGGTCCTGTTTGAACTCTTTAGAGGGAGGAAACCTAACTCTTTGATGTGTTCATTCTGGATTAATCAGATTAAAGGAACACTTTGGGTGGTCTGGATGAGTGGAGACTGAGGCAGCAGGGTAAGCTGGGTCGGAGGAAAAAGTTGTATGATTCTAGGCATGAGGTCAATTGGACGGAAGTGACTGTGGGTGACTGGGTCAGAATAAAGTTACCACCTAGATTGGTTAAGTCCGCAAATATTGGAGTACTTCAGAAGGGGGATACATTATTTTGAAATGTGGTGAAACTAGAGGATAATCGCATTTGGGATCTGAGTAGGGTGGTGGTGTTGAAGCATGGAGAGGAGAAGGATGATGGTGAGGATGATGTGTAGGAGGAAGCGGTGGAAGATGCAGTGAAGCATAATGGGAGGTGTAGGTGAAGAACAGATTTGCATAAAAAGTGAATAGTGACCTTATTCGACAAAGGAGGAGGGTGGTGATGTCACTTCAGCATTTGAAAGATTATGTAGCTTAGATGCTTACTGTCTTTTTGAATCTCATTTATAATGTGAGGAGAATTTCCTTTTACCAATAAAGTGAGTGCTTGGTATGAAAATGTTTGAAAATGTTTGAAACATGTTTCTTTTTGTAGCTTCATGTTTCTAGCTGATATTTATTCTGTTAGTTTAAGGACTAAGGGCCTCATGTAGGAAGCCTAATACCGGTCGGTAACGGCCGATTTTCGGTAAATATACCGTTACCGACCGGTATTTAGGCTTGTGACATGTAGGGGGCTCATTTCTGTATTCGGTAATTTACCGAATCGGTAAAATTACCGAATCGGTAATTTTACCGATTCGGTAAATTCCGAATACAGAAATGAGATGTAGGGGGAGTGTGTGGGTGTTGTTTGGAGTCGGTATTTACCACCAACTAATAGTTGGTGGTAAATAATGAATGGATGTGTAAAAGCATTTTATAGCGCTTAGAAGTGTGCAATGTGGCAGACATACATGCCCTTAGGGCATGTATGTGTGCCACATGTGCACACATGGCCGAATCAGGGGTGCAACAGGGTGTCAATGTGACACCCTGCCACCCTTGCATGTGCTCCCCCATTACCGAATCGGTATTTACCGATTCAGTAATGAGGCATACCTTCCCATCAATGGGAAGGTATGCCTCATTACCGAATCGGTAAATACCGATTCGGTAATTACCGAATTTTTCCGAATCGGTAATATTTACCGACTCATTACCTACATTGCATTTACCACTTCATAAATACCGAATCGGTATGATTCGGTATTTATGAAGTGGTAAATGCAAGCCCACCTACATGAGGCCCTAAATGCTGTAAAGTGTGTTGGTTTATTTTGATTTGTATAATTTAATATAAAAATGGTAAGATGTGTGCTACCTTGGAATTCGAGTTGGCACTTGTGCAAGTGGAATGTGTTGCTTAGAGGGTTCTTCTTGGCTCTGGGTTCCATGGTTTGTCAGTTGGAGATGAACTAAAAGCTTGAGGGTGGATTAAACACAAATAAATCAGTATTAAATCTGCAGGAGTAAGAGCATTGCTACACGGAAAAAAAGTAGAAAGTAAGTCCCAGGGGCCAGTGGAGTAAACTGAGGTCCAATTGGGTATATATCCCTTTAGAAACTAAAAGCCCTTTTGATGGAGTGAAAAGAAGAGATGGATGAAAAGATTCTGTGAGTGACTGGAATGGTGAACAGAATGTGTGGTGGACACAGCCATCCATTCTGGGGAAAATACAATAAATCTTTCATACAGTTTAATGACATAAGCATTCAGGTTGCCTTTGTTATCCTATACAAAAATACTGCTTGTATGAAACCAGATTGTGACTCATTGGGGACAGAAAATAATGTATTGATGTGAATTGTCTACAAAGGCAAAAAAATCTATTTTTATCAAGTAATGATATTATATTGAAAACCCTTAGTGTGCCCTTAGTAGCTGGAATACAAATAGGAAGGTCATTGTCATAGAAATTTGCATGTGGTACAAGAACAGCAAGATCACAGCAACATTTTTGTTAAGAAGAAGCAAGTTAAAATTCCTATACAAATTGATAGAAAAACATTTAAACCAAACTGAAAACAATATATTAAGACAGTAATTCAGATACTTTTGAATCACAAAGCACTCTTTGTAAAAATAGCACATAATAAAGAATGTGCAACAATAATGGCCAATATCGGAGCACTTCATTTGCTTTTGGCACTTAAATAAAGCAATGCCCCAGTATATTTGTTTAAAATACAGTCATTTTGAAAAGGATGTGTGTCCTTTAAAAATGTTACTTGCATGTAGTAACAAATGTTTTGTAAAAAAAGGTACCATATAAAAACATGTTCTGCTTTTCAGGACAGATTCTTCAGGCACTAGTCTATGGTTTCTAGTTGCATGGGCTCCTTATACCTTCAAGTCCACTGAAGAATGCCCAACAACAGTAATTTAATGAGTTTCATTGGCTGTTGTGCCAAATTATTCAGCTCTAAGTATGCAGGCCTTTTTTAACTCAAGATACTGGAAGGAGAATTTTTCACATCGGTTAGGGGAAGAAAATGTCCGGTTGCCAAAGGCTACTGGTTCTATTACTGTTGAACATCACTGTTTTTCTCCTCAGGATCTTCCACAATCTCTCAGATCAGAAGACAAGTGGAAATTGCAAGCAGACACCAGTACCCGCCCCTCTTTATCCCTGTGGGTCAGCAGGAGGCTAGCTTTAGTAAAAAGTGTATCGGCTTTCAGGTCCATAGTTTCAAGGATAAACTAGACACACTCCATCAACAGTCTTTCAGAATGGAATTTGGAATTATTCCAGCTAGCCGGGCATCTCTCCTTTTTCTTATTTCTGATCACTACATTCCCCAAAGAGAGGTTATTGCAACTTCCAAAGGTTTATTATGTTGTGATTGGAGACAATCCTGGAGTGAATCCTTAAAAATCTCCTGCAGATTCCCTACTTGTGTCTCATAGCAAAAACAATTCCACAATGCTTTGTGATGCAGTTCCTGAAATGGGTGCGCTAAACCTTTCTTAGCTATCCAAACCTACCTGTCCAAAATCTATCGACGTTCAGCCCATTCCTGTCTATAAAAGATCACAGAAAATGTCTACCCATCTTGGACAGAACTGGTTGCAGCCATAGGAAGAAGGACTTTTAAACATTGTCAATGAACACACCTGTGCAAGAAGATGTGTCATGACATGTACTGACTGACAAGTGTAATTTGGGTGTTAGCTTAACTACATGAAGGGCATTCAACGGAAAAGGCATTGATATTTGTCAGCTGGAAATCTCAATTCAGATACAATGACTGGTGAAACCAATTACTTCCAAGTTACACAAGACACAAGATAATCAAATATGTCACCAGCTTAGACTGGTCAATTTTTTAAGCCAGTTATGTGACAAATGTGTTAAATGAATCTTGCAAGTGTAGATAATAATCCAATATGTGCATTGATATTGATTTAATTTTCACAAATGACTACATACTGTGAAAATGATGTTTCTACTTGTTTCCTAACAGACAATAGAAAAAAAGGTTTTTTGACAACATCTTATTTTAAATCTACTTCAATCAATCATTGCTTCGAAGCCTATATTCTTTTTTAAGGTTGTTAGCCCTGTCAACCTTAGGCTTTTCTTCCCCCAAACGTTTTGCTTTCCTCCTCTACTTCTTGCTTACAACTCTGCACACTTTACCACTGCTACTGGTGCTAAAGTGCATATGCTCACTCCCTAAATGTTTGTAATATTAGCTTATCCCCAATTGATGTATTTAATTTACTTATATGTCCCTAATAAAGTGATACTACATGTATCCAGGGCATGTGAATTGAATGCTGCAATTGGGCCTGCAGCACTTATTGTGTCCCCTACTTATGGTGCCCTTTAGACATGCCTCAGGCTTGCCATTGCAGCCTGTGTGTGCAGTTTTTAAACTGCCATTTTGACATTGCCATGCCCAAACCATTCTTTTTAATACATATAAGTGACCCCTGGGGTAGGAGCTAAACAGCCGTCCAGGCAGGGTGCAATGTATTTAAAAAGTAGGACATATAATTTTTTATACGTCCTGGTAGTAAAAAACTTACTGCATTGCATTTAGTAAGCTGCAATTTTCAAATGGGAACAGGTGCCCAGTTCTTGTTTGGTGTCTTTGGAATTGTAATGAAAAACCCTAACTTATGGTAAAGTCAGATTTTAAATTACTATTTTGAAAATGCCACTTTTAGAAAGTTGCTATTGTCCTACTATAGCCATTTAGTGCCAGTAGCTTGTCCCATGGTCACATGACTGGGTGTATCTAAAAGTGGGTTTTGTGTATTCCTCTTAGAGAGCCACAGACAGTAGGCAACTTAGCTGTGCCTGGATGGGCCATCACTGGCACATTCCTACTTACATTTGAATAGGCTGTGGGCTACAAATGGAAACCTCTATAAGTTTCTCCTCCAATTCAAAGGCACAACTGAGTATGAATAGTGGACCTCAGACACCACCAATTCAGTACATGTAATGGACAATCTGCAAGGAAGAAGGACTGCTGTACTGCTGAAAGGACTGCCATTCTGCTGGACCACTGCTCTGAAGCACTGCTGCCCTGAAGTGCTGACCTGCTGTGCTGCCCTGCTGTGCTGACCTGCTGTGCTGACCTGCTCTCTATTTCCCTTTTATCTGGGTAAAAAGGACTGGACCTGCTTTGCTTGAACTTAGAACCCTAGAGTGACTCCAAGGTCTAGTTGGCTGGCCTAGTGATCTACAGTCTTAGGGAAACAACTGCCTGGTCCCCATCATAAAGAAATGCTGCCAGTATTGCTTGTCCCAGAAAATCTTGTTTATATTCCCAATCCCATGTGGGGAATACCAGGGATGCTGTATATTTATAGGCACACTCCTGGTGGTATAGAAAGCTTGCTGGGTCATAGAATGTTGTGAGACACTGCTATCTATATTGTGAGGCAAATGTTTGCAGCCATGATGCCCAATAACTACACTGTTTAACTACTATTTACTACTAGACCATTGGGAGAACTTCAATCCCCTTGATGCCTTTATATTTGGCAGGAAGCACAATAGTCTAGTGGCCATATTGGGAGTAGTAATGGTATAAAATTGGCCCGCCATGCAGCACGCATCTTGTTATTGCTCATCAGCGGAGCAGCAGCGGCGTTTTGCAAAGGCTCGTTCATGTTTGCAGTCCAATAAGAGTGTACTTGCACCTAAATCCTCAAGACTCCTGTGCACAGCTCCTGTGGCTTCAAAGTTTATTTTTTTGATGGCTTCCAAGCTTGAGAGAGAGCAGCGATGTGAAAGCAATTTCTGGACCTGCTTGGTGAACGAAACGGGTGGACTCCACTGAATGTAAAAACATTGTTCCGCCCGCTTTATGAAAGGATATTGCTTTATTTATGCAATTGTGTAGTTGTTTGCCAATTTTTTTTGATAAGTTGTAGTCTTAGCGGGTGTGCCTCACGTGAGACTACTACACAAGTTATAGTATAATAAAACTAAACTATAACAATATTGACAGACAGTGTGGCCGGACTCAGCTTTGACTTGCCATCAGTGCAAAAGTGTTTCAGGAGGACAGGAGTGATATTCAAAGGTTACTGGTGATGGAGCAAGATTTTGTAAAGAAGAAACTTAATCCTCTCAAATAACGTATAATACCGTAATCAATTTGTCTTGTAAATACTAATATTGCATTGCACAAAATATATCGTATCTAGGGAATGCTTTCACATGTGTATTACTAACTAGTAACCCGAGTGTCTTAAAATGGGCGACAAAACGCGGGAACTTCACTGTGCATGCGTCTACTGCATCTACGTAGTATGACGTATCCTATGATTGGAGGAAAACTTTTGCACCTGCGCAATAGCTTTTAAAATTGCTGCTTGAAACTCACATGTTAATGCGCATGCTACTGCTTAAACTAAACCTTGCAAGTTCTACTAATTACTAATGCGAAAGGTTATTATAAGTAAATGGGATTAGAGTAGTGATAAGTGGTACACAGTGAATTCATTTATTTTCGTATTCTAACATGCCTTTCTCTGCCTTTATTATTAGTTCGTATTTGGGCCCCGGAGGGTGACTGAAATCCCTACCCCACCTGATCTGTGCGCACACGCACTAAACCCTGCCCGGAACTATGATGACACCATTGTAGCCCAGCCAAGGAGAACCTGGGGGAGAATCTCATGGGAACTTAACCCATCGACCCGCCAAGAGTAACATATTATAAATTGTATAAATTTTACTAAGCATAATGTGAAATGCGGGTGGGAATAAAGCTTTGGGAAATAAATTAAGGGGCGGAAACATAGAACAAAGACCCTAAAGTAAAATAACATATTAATATGGTGTGATGAACACACCTCCTTGCCCTGTCCAATTAGAAATAGGGGAATACATGAATTTGAAACATTTAGGGGTGGTACATGAACACAGAATAGTATAATTGAGGTAAGTTAGTTAGA